>NC_064854.1:113566612-113866612 GCF_024139225.1 Suncus etruscus | reverse complement strand
AAACAAAAGATTAAAAAAATTAAATAAAAGTAAAATCAAGCAGGCTTTTGGATAGATGGGGAAGATTTTTTTACTTGTACTTCTTGGTGATTTGGAATTGCCAATTTTCTGCATAGTAATATAGGGGCAGAGGAAACAAATAAACCCAAGGAACTTACTATCATTTTCCATTTGAGTCTTTGGGGATCTTCCTCATCTAAATTTAACAGTCTTCGTATATATTCTATTCTATTCTGCTATAATATAGTGTCATATTGTGTTCTATATTTATTATAATATCCCTAGGGTTTTCAGTTATATTTAGCAGAAGAAATGGGGTAAGGTAAATCTAGTTCATTTTTCCAGAAACAGCAATCCTTATGTTAGATGACTCAGAAAAGGAAAATTAATACAGGAAAATTATTACAAATGTCTAGATAAATTGAAAATCCAAACAGGGAACAAATAAGCAATCCACCCGCAATCTAGAAACTGAACAGAGAAGGTTGGTAGAGGACAGGAGTGACGAGAAACAGACAGATGACAGACACAGGAATGAGTGGTTATTTTAGAACTGCCTTACATTTGCAGTCAAGAATATCTAATAGAAATGTGGGATAATGACAAGAAGATAATAAAAATGTCAGAGCCACAGGAAAACATCAATATAGAGTGGTTCAGTGTGCACAAGAGTGGGAGGTAGATAACTACCATACCTTAAAACAACTGGATAATTTCCTTAAAATCCATCTACATATTTTCCTGTCTCTACCCACAATTTTGAATGAGAATAAGTTCCAGCATTTTTACTGTGTCTGTCTTATCTTTAAATACACTGTTCTGATGAGTGCAGGCTAAATAACCGTGAAGGCATTAGTTCTGTCTCCCTCAGTGATTCTTATTTATGGGACTGGATTTCTTGGAATGTGTTTTCTTTTTATTAGTTTAACTGTTTTCAGAGGAGTTTGCACCCCACACACACCCCCAACACACACAATGCAATGCAAAGTGGAAATTAGCTGTGCTTCCCCTTTCAAATGAGTACATGAATCTAAAAAGAATATTAAAAGGTATCCATCTAGAACAGAAAAAGAAAAGAAAAGCTAAAATGGCTACAAATACATGCAACATGCATAGAATCCCATAGGTATATCTAGCCACAGAAAATATGGGCTTCAGTCAACTACTATTACTGCAACTATAATGCTAGAGAATTCTGTGGGAAACTTGTAAAAAAAAAAGTTCTGGTAAAATGTTTGCTTCTGAGAATTTTGAAGTTAACAAGAAAAAGTAATAAATAAAAGAAGTTAAATCAAATATTGTCTTTTTAAAATGTTTTATAGAAACCTACTTATGGTCTTTGAGCCAAGATCCACCTCTAGTAATACTTCGCCCGGTGCTGTAGTCCGAAATTATTTTTTTATAGGATCCACAGATCTTGGGATCAACAGAACTTAGAAACTGGGATCAGAACTAGAGCAGAGCAGGTAGGGTGTTTGCCTTGCACACACTGAAATGTGTTCAATTTCAAACATTCCATATGTTCCCCTGAAAATTATCTGAAGTAATTCCTGAGTGTAGAGCCCGGTACAACCCCTGAGTATCACAGGGTAAGACCCAAGAATAAAATAAAACAAAAAACTTGGGATGCCTCAGAGATACTGCCAGTGATGCAGGTCTGAATGGTTTATGTCTATAACTTTTTGCTTTTTTTATTTGTTTGTTTAGAGCCATACCTGTCTGTACTCAGGGCTTGCTCCTGGCTCTGTGCTAAGAGATCACAGATAGTGGTGTTCATTGGACCATATGCAATGCCAATGGTCAAATCAGGGTGATCTATGTACAAGGCAAGTGCCTTAACCCTTTTAGTAACTTTCTAACCCTGTTATCTAGACCCTTGTTTCTCAGTTCAGCAAACTCAGGACCTCAGATATGGTAATAATGTGTTTTGCCATTTCCCCAATCCAATCCACATATTTAATTTTTTTTTCAGTTTACTTATTTAGGGGCCACAAGTGGCAGTGCTCTGAGAAATGCTCCCTATTCAATGTTCAGGATTACTAGTAGCAGTGATCTGAGAATTGAATTCAGGTGTCCTGCCTGCCAATATTTGCTATAGCAATTGCAGTTAATTCCCTGATCTAAACCCAGTTTTGGCTTCCTTTTTTGTTTTTATTTTGAGGAAGGCCTCCCATGCAGTACTCAGGAGGCCAGTGCTTCCATTCATGACTCTTAGCTAACCTGGCCAGAAGTTCATTGCTAGGGCTAGATCAGGAAGCTCTTTCCAGGCCCTGCAATTCAGGGGATTACCTAGTAGTGCTAAGAGGCACTAGTGAATTCGGAGCTACATTCCATGATGTTTTGGTGACTTCAGAACTATATAGTGCTTATTATTTCAAAGGCTGCACCTGGTTATACTCACGTCATACTCAGTGGTTCTGGGGAAATCAAAGGATAAAACTAGAATGAGTAACATACAATATATATATACCTTAACCACTATCCTATCTCTCCAGCCCTAAACCATGTTAAGTTTTTTAATATTTCCTTCACAGAACCTACTCGGATAAACAACTAGTAAATTGTTTACCCTTTAACTATGTTTTGGATATAGCTCTCTGAACCTCAGAGATTAACATTTCTATAAAAATAATTGTAACTCCATTTATTAACATTCCCTGATCATACTGGGGACTAGTTCTATATTACACGAAGAAATTTATACACAGGACAAATAAACTATGTTTATTTTCACAAGAGAGTAACTGTTTTGATTGACAAGTTTTTTTCCTAATTAGTAGAGCAAACTATAGCTGACTATCCTGGTGTTGGAAGCCCAATGCAATAAATTATCCTACAATTGTCATTCAAAATAAAGTTCAAGAACAAACTAAACATCAGGCAGGGAGTGGAAAGCACAGTATGCATGGTTTACTAATAATGTACAAGGGTGGCCCACACAGTACTTGAATAAAATGGAGGTGACAAAAGTCAATTAAAATCTTGAGACAGTTTTTGAGATCTGGAATATTAATTAGAGAAAGCAACCACAGAATACTGGCATTACTACACACATATTTGAAATCTTATTTGAAGTTCAAGAAGCTCTTTTTTTTTTCAAGAGCACTTGAGAGGCTGAAAAGATGCACCCAGAAAAGAAAGTAATTAGTATAATTCAGGGCTGGAAGATGACAGGTCAACTTTGCATGTGTAATACAAAATGATCCAATGGTCAGGAGAACACTCCGAAATAAATTTAAAATAGCTACTTCTGTTTTTGGGGCCCAGTGGGCTGTTGATAATCAAATCCTAGCTCCAAAACCAGGACACTGGAGAGACAGGAGTTTGAAAGCAAGCGCCTATGCAGGATATAATCCACACACACTAAAGAGAATGAAACAGATTCAGGAATCCCAACACGCAAGCCTTCCACTCCTAAGAAACAGGCAGCTCACCGGGGAAATCTGGAAACTCAAGAGAGTGTTATCCTGAGACCCGGATATTTATTAGGAAAAATCAGACCACACCCTGGGGTGGAGAACAAATGGTCTAAACACCAATCTGAAGGGCTACTTTCAAAGATGTTACTAATCAATGAGTGTTTAGTACTGGCTCTGAGCTCAGACATCACTTCCAGCAGGCTCAGGAGACCATATAAAGTAACAGAATTTGAACTGGGGGTTGGCAGCTTGTAAGACAATCACTTTATCTACCCACTGTACTTTATAGCTCTGACAATAAGCTTGCTACATCTAAGGAATTATTTTATATTTTCCATTTTTTTCTGCCAAAGACCACTTTAAAAACATATATATATATATATATATATATATATATATATATATATATATATATATATATATATATATATATATGAAGTCAGTTACAAAAATGCAGTGGTGTAGACTATTATGAACTCCTTTTTTGAACATAGTAGAAGAATGGCCATTTCTGCTCTGGTTAGGCAAATCATATTATCTATAATTGCATTAAAGATGACAGACAAGGTAATTTGACTCAGTTTCTGTGACAGAATATTTACCCTGCAAAAAAGAAAAAAACAAAAAACTAAAAACAACTAACTAACATTTTTTTTGTTTTGTTTGGTTGGTTTTGGACCATATCTGGTGGTACTTGGATTATTCCTGGCTCTGCACTCAGGAATTACTCCTGGCACTGCTCAGAGAACCAAGTAGAATGGATCAAATCTGTGTCTGTCTGCTGCCTGCAAGGCAAGTAAACAACCCACTGTATTATCTTTCTGGCCCCCAAAATAAGTAATACCTGTTGAGGGCTTTCTTCTGCAGCATATCCTGCAGCAAATTCTAAGAATTTTATTCCCTCCAAGATATAAGTTTTAAGAAGGCAGGGAAACATGCTTGCTTCAAACATTATTGCATCCTCTGTGCCTCACACAAAGTAGAAACTCAATTGACATTTAGCAAGTTTTACTCAATAAGTTTTAGTATATATTATATATTGCAATAAGAAACCCTCTACTAAGAAGTTCATGACTTCTTAATAACCATGCCTTTGTATAAGACCCTCTTTTTTGAGAGTGGCTCTGATCTATAATATATACATCTATAATGAATAAAAGAGCAAAAATCATAGAAACTCACTTCTAAGATCAGGGTACATAAACTTGTGCTTACTTCCATCTTGTCTGCTGTTATTCTTTCACTGGTTCTAATAGAAGGTAGCAGCCATGTTTTCAGCTACTGAATAAAAGGGTACAAGAAACTAGGGGAGGTCTTTGGCCAGTATTCAGTGAAAAACTCAGCCTTTCAATTCAAGGACCATCAGAGAATTGGATACTGGCACCAAATATATGAGTGAGTTTAGAATAGATTCTTCAGATTCTCTTTAGTCAAGAGATGACTATAGTCCAAGCCATATTGATCCTATGAGAAACAGTGAACTGTAGTTACCAACCTAGTTTCTTCCTGAATTCCTAATACACAGAAACAGTGAAGTAAAAAGCATTTGTTGTTTTGAGCTGACACATTTACACAATTTAAAAGAGTCATAGGTAATTCATAAATATATGGAAACATGCTTTTTTAAGTTGTCAGGGTTTGTTTTTTTTATTTTTTTTCTCATACCAAAGCATTTATTACTTTCATGGAAATTAATAAATATTTATACAATTGGCATGGCTTTGGTAATGTAAAAACAGCTTCACTTTTCAAAGGAGGGATAATATTACAACTAAAATTTTCTTTTCCATTTTAATATGCTACTTTATTATACCAACAAAGACATCTTAAAATAGTTCTTAGAAAATTGTGATTTGAGGGAGTTGGAGCTATAACACAGCTGGTAAGATCTTTCCCTTGCATGCAGGTGACCTGGTTCCATTCCCAGCATCCCAAGAGATCACCCGAGCCTGCCAGGACTAATTTGAGAGCAAAGCCAGGAGCAACCTCTGATCATCTCCAGGTAAGGCCCTTAAAAAAAATAAACAAACGGGCCCGGAGAGACAGCACAGCGGCATTTGCCTTGCAAGCAGCCGATCCAGGACCAAAGGTGGTTGGTTCAAATTCTGGTGTCCCATATGGTCCCCCGTGCCTGCCAGGAGCTATTTCTGAGCAGACAGCCAGGAGTAAACCCTGAGCACTGCCGGGTGTGAACCAAAAACCAATAATAATAATAATAATAATAATAATAATAATAAATTTAAAAATAAACAAACATGTTCATAATTGTGCACATGTTTATAACCATGGTGCTTAGATAATTTTTTTTATCTTTTTTTCTTTATTTAAAATCTTGATTACAAATATGATTATGATTAGGTTTCAATCATGTAAAGAATACCCCCTTCACCAGTGCAACATTCCCACCACCAATGTCGCAAATCTCCTTCCATCCCACCCCACCCCCACCTGTACTCTAGAATGGCTTTCCAGTTCCCTCATTCATTCACATGATTATCATAGTTCTCAGTGTAGATATTTCTTTTTTTTTTTTATTTAAACACCTTGATTACATACATGATTGTGTTTGGGTTTCAGTCATAAAAGGAACACCACCCATCACCAGTGCAACATTCCCATCACCCAAGTCCCAAATCTCCCTCCTCCCCACCCAACCCCCGCCTGTACCCTAAACAGGCTCTACATTTCCCTCATACATTCTCAATATTAGGACAGTTCAAAATGTAGTTATTTCTCTAACTAAACTCATCACTCTTTGTGGTGAGTTTCCTGAGGTGAGCTGGAACTTCCAGCTCTTTTCTCTTTTGTGTCTGAAAATTATTATTACCAGGGTGTCTTTCATTTTTCTTAAAACCCATAGATGAGTGAGACCATTCTGTGTTTTTCTCTCTCTCTCTGACTTATTTCACTCAGCATAATAGATTCCATGTACATCCATGTATAGGAAAATTTCATGACTTCATCTCTCCTGACAGCTGCATAATATTCCATTGTGTATATGTACCACAGTTTCTTTAGCCATTCGTCTGTTGAAGGGCATCTTGGTTGTTTCCAGAGTCTTGCTATGGTAAATAGAGCTGCAATGAATATAGGTGTAAGGAAGGGGTTTTTGTATTGTATTCTTGTGTTCCTAGGGTATATTCCTAGGAGTGGTATAGCTGGATCGTATGGGAGCTCGATTTCCAGTTTTTGGAGGAATCTCCATATCGCTTTCCATAAAGGTTGAACTAGACAGCATTCCCACCAGCAGTGGATAAGAGTTCCTTTCTCTCCACATCCCCGCCAACACTGTTTATTCTCATTCTTTGTGATGTGTGCCATTCTCTGGGGTATGAGGTGGTATCTCATTGTTGTTTTGATTTGCATCTCCCTGATGATTAGTGATGTGGAACATTTTTTCATGTGTCTTTTGGCCATGTGTATTTCTTCTTTGTCAAAGTGTCTGTTCATTTCTTCTCCCCATTTTTTGATGGGGTTAGATGTTTTTTTCTTGTAAAGTTCTGTCAGTGCCTTGTATATTTTGGAGATTAGCCCCTTATCTGATGGGTATTGGGTGAATAGTTTCTCCCACTCAGTGGGTGGCTCTTGTATCCTGGGCACTATTTCCTTTGAGGTGCAGAAGCTTTTCAGCTTAATATATTCCCATCTGTTAATCTCTGCTTTCACTTGCTTGGAGAGTGCAGTTTCCTCCTTGAAGATGCCTGTAATGTCCTGGAGTGTTTTGCCTATGTGCTGTTCTATATATCTTATGGTTTTGGGGCTGATATCGAGGTCTTTAATCCATTTGGATTTTACCTTTGTACATGATGTTAGCTGGGGGTCTAAGTTTAATTTTTTGCAAGTGGCTATCCAATTGTGCCAACACCACTTGTTGAAGAGGCTTTCCCTGCTCCATTTAGGATTTCCTGCTCCTTTATCAAAAATTAGATGGTTGTATCTCTGGGGAACATTTTCTGAGTATTCAAGCCTATTCCACTGATCTGAGGACCTATCCTTATTCCAATACCATGCTGTTTTGATAACTGTTGCTTTGTAGTACAGTTTAAAGTTGGGAAAAGTAATTCCTCCCATATTCTTTTTCCCAATGATTGCTTTAGCTATTCGAGGGTGTTTATTGTTCCAAATGAATTTCAAAAGTGTCTGATCCACTTCTTTGAAGAATGTCATGGGTATCTTTAGAGGGATGGCATTAAATCTGTATAATGCCTTGGGGAGTATTGACATTTTGATGATGTTAATCCTGCCAATCCATGAGCAGGGTATGCGTTTCCATTTCCGTGTGTCCTCTCTTATTTCTTGGAGCAGAGTTTTATAGTTTTCTTTGTATAGGTCCTTCACATATTTAGTCAAGTTGATTCCAAGATATTTGAGTTTGTGTGGCACTATTGTGAACGGGGTTGTTTTCTTAATGTCCATTTCATCCTTATTACTATTGGTATATAGAAAGGCCATTGATTTTTGTGTGTTAATTTTGTAGCCTGCCACCTTGCTATATGAGTCTATTGTTTCTAGAAGCTTTTTGATAGAGTCTTTAGGGTTTTCTAAGTAGAGTATCATGTCATCTGCAAACAGTGAGAGCTTGACTTCTTCCTTTCCTATCTGGATTCCCTTGATATCCTTTTCTTGCCTAATCGCTATAGCAAGTACTTCCAGTGCTATGTTGAATAGGAGTGGTGAGAGAGGACAGCCTTGTCTTGTGCCAGAATTTAGAGGGAAGGCTTTCAGTTTTTCTCCATTGAGGATAATATTTGCCACTGGCTTGTGGTAGATGGCCTTCACTATATTGAGAAAGGTTCCCTCCATTCCCATCTTGCTGAGAGTTTTGATCAAGAATGGGTGTTGGACCTTATCAAATGCTTTCTCTGCATCTATTGATATGATCATGTGGTTTTTATTTTTCTTGTTATTGATGTTGTGTATTATGTTGATAGATTTACGGATGTTAAACCAGCCTTGCATTCCTGGGATGAAACCTACTTGATCGTAGTGGATGATCTTCTTAACGAGGCATTGAATCCTATTTGCCAGGATTTTGTTGAGGATCTTTGCATCTGCATTCATCAGTGATATTGGTCTGTAATTTTCTTTTTTGGTAGCGTCTCTGTCTGGTTTAGGTATCAAGGTGATGTTGGCTTCATAAAAGCTATTTGGAAGTGTTTCTGTTTGTTCAATTTCATGAAAGAGTCTTGCCAAGATTGGCAGTAGTTCCTCTTGGAAAGTTTGGCTTAGATAATTTTTTAAAAAAATAAAAATAAATAAAATAGATGGATTTTTAAGGAGTTAAATTAAAAACAACCAAAACCAAGCAAACGAAAAGAAAATTGTGATTGAGTCAAAGCTTTAAAAATACTTTAAAATTATTAGGCTTGTTTAGCACAGCACTGTGCACATATCAGAATGGTACTGCGTGCTAAAATAGATCTTCAGATGCCTCCAATTCCAGTCAAAAGGACTCTCTCATTCTTGTTCTCTCTATGCTGGAATAACATCCATCTGTTTTCTTTCTAGTAGGCAGACAGCAGCTGTACAAAATGAGTTCTAAGGGTCACAATAATCCACCATTCCATTCTAAATGTAGTTTATACCTATTGTCTGGCCTCTATATTCCAATAATATCTACACATTGAAGCTTACTTTCATTCTGTTAACATGTAAACTGCTAAATTCTATGAGAAGTACATAATACTACAATATAACCAAAATATTATAATACTTAAAAATTGAAGATGTGCAAAACAAGTATATTCTATTCAATTTTGCAATATTTTGAAAATGTGTGACTCATAATGTAGCTATCTCCTCAAACTGCAGGTATTTTGTCACCGAGGAGTACCTGGCATGTAATAGAAAATCAGAAGTTTGGGCCCGGAGAGATAGCACAGTGGTGTTTGCCTTGCAAGCAGCCGATCCAGGACCAAAGGTGGTTGGTTCGAATCCCGGTGTCCCATATGGTCCCCCGTGCCTGCCAGGAGCTATTTCTGAGCAGACAGCCAGGAGTAACCCCTGAGCACTGCCGGGTGTGGCCCAATAAATAAATAAATAAAAGAAAATCAGAAGTTTATTCCTGAATTTCACCTTCATTTATTCATTCAAAGATATTTTAACATGGTTCTAGTCCTAAAGAATTAATGGGAGGAACCAGAGCTATAGAGCAACAGTAGGGTGTTTGCTTTGCATGTGGCTGACCCAGGATGGATCTCTGTTCGATCCCCGGTGACCCTATGGTCCCTCAAGTCAGGAGCAATTTCTTTATATATATATAAATATATAAATTTTTATTTAAACACCATGATTGAAAGGATTAATTTCTGAGTGCATAGCCAGGAGTAACCCCCAAACGTCACCAGATGTGGACCAAAAATAAAACAAACAAACAAGCAAAAAAGAATTAATGGAAAGAGGAATACATATATAAGCAATCATTAAGTGAAACAGCAATCAGAATTACTTTGAGAAATATCAAAACTATATTTGAAATTTATTTAAAAATATACAAAGTAGTGGACTCATACCTTCAACAGAATGTTTTAGAGTATGAGAGGTGCAATGGAAAAAGCTTTGGGGGGCTTTGAGCCAATCATCAGTGCACAGGGATTATTTGTGACTCAGAGCTCACAAATTCCTCCTGGCAGACTCATAGGACCATATGAGAAGCCAGGTATTGAATCCAGGTCAACTGCATGCAAGGCTAACTCCCTACCTGTTGTGCTATCATTCTGACTCCCAGCTATGGACAAACGTTTTCATTTTCTAAATTTAAATATCAATGTTACAAGATTGTTCATAACAGCTAAAGTTCATAACACAGATCAAGTTGTTCATGGTTGAGTTACAGTCATACAATATACAACTTTCACTAGTACATGTTTCACACCACCATTGTTCCCAGTTTCATTCTCGCCTTCCTGACATCTTTTTATCTATCTCTCTTTCTCTCTTCCTTTCTTTTCCTTTTAGACACTTTGATTTGCACATTTTTAGCCAGCAATATCCCAGTTTCCCTCCCACCCACCCTCTTCCACCTGCCTCTGAAGTAAGCATTTTATCCCCCCTCTCTTTCACCTTTTTTTTTGACATTGTGGTTTGTACTTGTTTATGTGACATGCCATGCATGTCACTTTATCTCCTTTCTGCACTCAGTTCTTGTCCAGAGTAATCAGTTCCAACTATCAATGTCACAGCGGACCCTTTTCTACCCTAACTACATTCGCCTTTCTTTGTGGCAAGCTTCCTACCATGATCCTCATTTCTATTACCTCTTGATATTATTACTCTACTGCTTTTATTTGTCTTATATCTCACAGACGAGAGAGATTATTAATGGTTTATCCCTCTCCCTCTAACTCATTTCATTCAGCATAATAATCTCCATATATGGAAAAACTTTCTTTTTTTTATTTTTTTTTGTTGTTGTTTGTTTTTTTGGTTTTTGGGTCACACCCGGCAGTGCTCAGGGGTTACTCCTGGCTCTATGCTCAGAAAACGCCCCTGGCAGGCATAGGGAACCATATGGGATACCGGGATCAAACCACTGTCCTTCTGCATGAATGGCAAATGCCTTATCTCCATGCTACCTCTCCGGCCCCATATGGACAAACTTTTAAGATAAAGTGCCAGATGGTAAATATTTGGGCTTTTCTTGCCAATTATTAATCTGTGTCACAACTACTCAACTCTATGATTATAGTGCACGAGTAGTCGTAAATAATACAGAAATGAGGGGCAGAAGTGATAACACAGAGATAGGGCGTTGGCCTTGCACACGGCTGACCCAGGACAGACCTCAGTTCAATCCCCAGGGTCCCATGGCGATTTCTGAGTGCATAGTCAGGAGTAACCCCTAAGTTTCACAGGGTGTGGCCTATAAAGCAAAACAAAACAAGCAAACAATACAAAACAAAAAATGCAGAAATGAATAGGCATGGCCATAATCCAATAAGATATATATAAAGTCATTGAAACTTTAATTTATATCACTTTCACACATTATGAAATACTTATTCTTTTGATTTAAAAAATAATAACCATTCTTAGCTCTTGAATGATACAAAAACAGACAGCTGGTCAGATTCATCTGTGTACCATATTTTGCCAACATAGAGGAAAGCAGGCTTTATAAATGTCATGACCTATGCTTGTATCCTAGCTTCTCTCCCCTTCACTGTTAGCTCAGGCCACTTAGTCCTGGCAAATCCATTTCTTTATCTGAATATAAGGGATATCAGTGATATTTAATTTACCCTTGAGTTAGCAAATAAACTAGAAGACAAAAGAAATAGATAAATAGAAGGGGGCTTCAAAAGCCTGTGCACTACAACAACTGTGCTCCTTGAACTATCATAGTAAACATGTTTTCTTTTTACATGCCAATCAAGGAACTAATTTGGACATGGGATTTAATTAAATGCAGTTGGCTGAATCACTAATATACTTCTCTCTCTCTTCATCATATTCTATTACACAGTAGTCACTTCTTTTTGGCATTTGTTATTGTAATGTGATGAGACCTCACCATAACGTGTCATGAGTGCACCAGACAGCATCTTTTATTTTTATATGACTAGGTTTTAATGGGATTTTGCAATTTAGCTCTAGGATGTCTAGCCTGCCAAATCATTCAGCGAATGCTAAGGAAATTGTCTTAACTAGCACAGTGCAAGTAAGTGGTTCAATTTAATATATCATAAAAAATAATAAAAGGAGGAAAATAAAAATGGATAGAAAAACCTCATCTTAGAGAACAGTCTAGCTCTCTCTTCAATTAAAATGTTAAGAAATTAAGTTTGCTTTCATTTTTTTCTCTTTAAAGAGGGATTTCTTTCAAGTTACAGTGGTTATAATTCCCCATCCCCTCCAAAGATACGTCCTTAGTTTAATCACATTTGCTTTTTACTGTGACAAGAAGCCAGTCATCTAGCCTGTTTCTGTACTGACTAAAAGTAATTTTTAAAGGAATAATGACATAGCCCAAGGAAATGACTATATAAATAATAGGATGCTATGCCTTAGTCTAGCAGCAAATGGACAGGGCACAATAGAGTTGTAGACAGGGAAAGTGCTCCTTGTTATTTATGGGAGCCAATGATATAGAACAGATAAAGTTCACATACTATATTGAAATATTTGAAGTTTATTAAATATTTAAATGTAACCTACCTCTCAATTAGGATCTGATGCAAATCCTATACCCAAATCTGAAATTAGCTTCCAAGCTGAATATTAAAAGGCTGTTGGACTATGCTATAGCATAGATATGATGGGCAGGGTAAGATGAAAGGTAAACCACTCTCCAGTCCCGGTTTAATGAATGATGACTGATCTAAGAAGCTACTAGAATTTATAATCAAGCTTACAAGACTACAGGATACGAGATCAATATACAAAAATCAATTTTATTTCTAGACACTGGTAATATACAAAAATCAATATTTTCCTAGACAGAACAATTCAAAAACCAAACAATAACAACTTCCCATTCACAGTATTATCACAAAAAATAAAATGCTTAGCAAAAGTTCAAGATGCATACTCTAAAAAGGACAACATGCTTTGGGGAAAAATAATTAAAAGTATCTAAATAAATAAAAGAGATATTCTATGTTCATAGGCTGAACGACAATCTATTTAGATAGCAATACATTCCAAATCAACAGATTTGCTAATTACATAATCATGTAAAAATCTCAACTGGTTTGATTTTGTTTGGGGCACAATATTGACAAGCTAATCTAACTATTTGCATACAAGTGTAAGGGACATAAAGTAATTAAAACAATATAGAAGAAAAAGGACAAAAACTTAAGATTCATGCTTCTTGATTTCAAAGCTAAATAAAGCAACAACAGTAATAAAACTTGCACAGTATGCCTATTAATAAATTTGCTTAGATTAGTAAAACAGAATCCAAGGTTTGGAAATACAACCTCCCTTGATTTTCCACAGTAACTGTGAAAACAAGTGAGATAAAAAAAAATTATGCGGGACTACCTTTTCTCAACAAATTTTATTGGAATATTCACAAACAAAAAATAAAAATTTATCCCTAACATGCAAAAAATTAATATAGAATAAATTTAAGATACAAAACTGTAAAGCTCAGGGCTGAAATGATAGCACACTGAGTAGGGCATTTGACTTGCCATGACTGACCAGGGTTAGAAACCAGCATCCCTATCCTTCCAGGAGTAATTTCTGAGCCAGAAGGAACCTCTGAGCAATATAGGGTGTGGACAAATCCCAAACCAAACCAAATAAAATAATCTATAAAACTCTAAAAAGAAAACATAGGAATAAATCTTCATAACCTTAAGCTAGGTAAAATCTTTATAAATACAACACCAAAAGCAGTATCAAAAGAAAAAACATTTACTAATTAAACAAAAAAATAAGAAACTTTTATACTTCAAAGGATAAAAGGATACAACTGAAGAACTTTAAGAAATTAAGATACAACTCAACAAATTTAAGATAATAAAAATACAAGTGAATGGGAGAAAAACATTCAAGATAATAAATTTAATAAAAGAGCATTCCCAAATAAATAAATAAATAAATAAATAAATAGCATACTTCTCAAGAGGGCACAGAACTTTAACAGACAATTCTTCAGGTAAAGTATATCTATAAATAGCCTATAAACAAATGAAAAATGTCCTATTTCATTACAACTTAGAGAATGAAAATCACAATCACAATGAGATACCACTTATATCCACTGAAATGACTCAAAACAAAAAGTCAGAAAACTGGATAAAGCCCTTGCTTTGCATCGCACCAATGCCTGTTTAAATACCCAGAATTCCCTATGATTTTCTGAATACCACCAAAATGTCACCCTATGAACAGAAAGAAGTAGCTCCTGAGTACCACCAACTAAAAGTCAACACAACCCCACCACCACAACCAAAAATACCCACAGAAAATACATGTGTACTGGCCAGGATATTGAAACAATTGCATCCCCAAATAAATAGTGCGTGAATGTGAGAAATGCAGTTATTTTCAAAAATGGTTTGGTTCCTCTTCAGAAAGTAAAATCCAAACTTATGAAATGAGCCAATTATTTCATTTCGAGTAGCCAAGAGAAATGAAAACATGCTCCTTTTACAAATTTGTACGTGAATGTTTTATAGCAATATTATTCTTAAGCCAATAGATTAAAAAAAAAAGCCCTAATGCCATCAAATGATGAGCAGTGAAATATTTGACAAGAAAAAGAACTGAAGTACTAATACATGCAAAGACATGGATAAAATGTGAAAAGTTTATGTTAAGTAGAATACCAAGTTTATATGGTTGCATTTATATATCAAATATCTAAAATAGGCACATCTACAGAGACAGAAATTAGATTAGTAGTTGCCTGAGGCTGAGGAACTTGCATGAAAAATGGGAAGTGACTGTTAATAGATGTGGGTTGGAGGATTATATTTTGGTGTGATAAAATTTTCTCAATTGGGCCCAGAGAGATAGCACAGCGGCGTTTGCCTTGCAAGCAGCCGATCCAGGACCAAAGGTGGTTGGTTCAAATCCCAGTGTCCTATATGGTCCCCAGTGCCTGCCAGGAGCTATTTCTGAGCAGACATCCAGGAGTAACCCCTGAGCATCGCCAGGTGTGGCCCAAAAACAAAAAACAAAAACAAAAAATTTTCTCAATTGATTGTGATAGCAATTGTACAACTACAGATAAACTGAAAAGTGTTGCATAGAGAGCACTATGAGAAGAGAAATTTGGGGGCTGGAGAGACAGTACTGCAGGAAAGGCATTTGCCTTGGATGCAGCCAACTCAGGTTCATATTCAGCACAACACATTGCCCCCTGAAAACAACCAGGAATGATTTCTAAACACATAGCCAGGTGGGGACCCCCAACCCCCAGATCAAAAATAAAAGAATAGACTGTATAATAGGTGAATATATCTTAAAGAGTGTTTTTATAAATCAAAACTAATTAGAGAAATAGTACAGGCTATAACCCTGTCTCAAATCCCTAACACCTGAGCATCATTAATGTATCTCCTGAGCACTGAACCAGGGATAACCCCTGAGCACTGTGGAGAGTGGCTACCAAAACACAAACAACAAAAAAATCAAAACTCCATGAGATCAGCTACCCCTGACTTAAACAGGTTGACTGCAGTGAGAAGAGAGCCCACAGGATGGTGAGACAAACATGAATGTGGGTGCAAACCTGAGGAGATTCAGCTGAACTGATTTGAACTAGTCAAATTCCACAAGAAAGCACCATGCATGAGTTAGTGGCTGTTCAAGATCATTTCTTCTAGTCAGTGAGCCTCAGCATATCACACACACAAAAAAATAACATCACTAAAATGCAAAGGTCACAATGAGTAACACAGAGTCTATCCCTCCTTAGTGAGCCAAAAAGGTAGATCTGAAGATCCAACAAGTATCAATCACCTACATAGCCTCTCTGATAAAAACCTTAGGGAGAAAATGTTAAAAATGTTCAAAGAATCTAAAGAAATCATGAAATTGGCAGCCAATAAGATTCGAGAGAAGGGGCCGGAGAGATAGCACAGCGGTAGGGTGTTTGCCTTACATGGAGAAGATCCAGAAAAGATGGTGGTTCAAATCCTGACATCCCATATGGTCCCCTGTGCCTTCCAGGAGCGACTTCTGAACACAGAGCCAGGAGTAACCCCTGAGACACACCACCAAAAAAAAAAAAAAGGATTCACGATGATCTGAGAGTAGAAATGAAAAAAAAAAAAATCAAACAGAAACAACAGACAAAATTTCAAAGAAAAACAACAGACAAGAAAAAACTTGGTAAGCTATATAAAAAACTCACCAGAGGACCTCATCAGTAGTATTCTATAGCTGAGGAAAATAATTGTGAGCTGTGAGGTGAGCAGCACACAAACAGAAGAAGCTGAAAAAGAGCCTTAAAACAAATTAACAGAAAATGAAAAATTCCTCAAAATAAGTGAGCAGGCAGCAATGAAAGTCTGGGATAAATTCAACAGAAACTATACATAAGTGTAATTGGGGTCCCAGAGCACCAGAAAGAAAACTCTTATGAAGAATCTACAGTCAAAGACATCATTGCTGAGAAATTCTCAAAGCTAAAGAGTACATGCACTCATATCCTGGATGCCCAAAGAGTACCAGCCAAAAGAGAGACCCAGACAAAAACAACCCAAGGGACAATCTAGTCACAATGATAAAAACAATGGGTAGAGATAGACTACTGAAAGAAAAAAGAACAAAGAAGGAAATAACTTACAAGATAGCATCTTTAAAATTTATAGCAGATTTATCACAACCAACCCTCCAGGCCCAAAGGCAGTGGTGGAAAATAGTGGGAAAAAATTAAAAATAAACTCAAAATGAACACCTCACCAAGAAAAATTCACCCAGCCAGACTTTCATTTAAGTTCAAAGGAAGGATATACATCTTCACAGATAAACAGCAACTGAATAACTTTACAAACTCAAAACCAAACTTAAAAGAAGAACTGAAAGGGCTACTTTAAGGCAAGACAAACTCAGAAAACACACCAAACTTCTACAAAAAGATGACATAAAACCCTATAATAATCTTGCTCAAAGTTCACCACAAAGAGTGGTGAATGCAGTTAGATAAATAACTACACCAACAACTATCAGGGCAATGTTAATAAGTGAGGGAAGTAGAATGCCTGTCTCAAATACAGGCAGGGCATGGGGGAGAAAAGAAAAAAATCTTTCTTAATGTCAATGAACTAAATGCATTAATAAAGAGACACAGAGTGTCAAAATAAATTATCAAATTGAATTCAACATTTTGCTGCCTGCAAAAAACACATTTGACTAATTGGAGCAAATACAGATTCAAAGTCATAGATTATAAGAAAATCCTTCAAGTAAACAAATCTTTTAAAAAGGCTGGGGTGGACATACTAATATCAGACAACATAGACTTCAGGCTGAAAAAAGGCTGTAAGAGACAGAGAGGGTCATTAGTTAATAATCAAGTCATAGGTACATCAGGAAGAAATATATGAGGGCAAGAAAAATAGTTAAAACAACAGATATTGGACTAACGAATGATATCAATAGCAACGTAATAATAGTGGGAGACTTCAACAACACCTTGTCACCTCTTAATAGATCAACAAGGATATACTGTCTTTGAAAGAAAAAAATGGAAGAGAATGGCTAGTAAATATATATAGGGCTTTTCGGCCCCTTAAAAGCTAAATACATTTTCTTCTCCAATGCACATGAGACATTCTCCAATGTAGATCACATGTTGGGTCTTAAAGCATACAGCAGGAAAGGTGGCACTAGAGGGTAAAGTGTCTGCTTTGCAAGCGCTAGCCTAGAACAAACCAGGGTTCGATACCCCGGCATCCCATATGGTCTCCCCAAGGCAGAAATATTAGTGCATAGCCAGGAATAACCTATGCATGTCAAACAAGTGTGGTCCAAAAAACAAAAAATAAACAAACAAACAAAAACAGAAACATCAAGAGGATAGAAATTGTATCAACTATATTTCTGACCATGATGCACTCAAAATAGGGATGAATTACAAACAGAAATGGAGAAACAACTTTAACAATTGAAAATTAAATGGGTCACTGCTGAGCAATCAATGGTTAGAAAATGAAATATAAAAGAAAATTTCTGAGGCCAGAGAGCACAGCAGTAGGGCATTTACCTTGCAAGCAGCCAATCCAGGATGAACAGTTGTTCGAATCTTGGCATCCCATATAATCCCCTGTGCCTGCCAGGAGTGATTTCTGAGTGAAGAGCCAGGAGTAACCCTGAGGGCCTCCAGGTATGACCCAAAAACAAACAAAAATTTCCAGGAAATCAAAAGATTCCTGGAAACAGATGATAATTAAGACACGAATTATCAGAATTTGTGGGACATAGAAAAAGCAGTATTAAGAGGAAAATTTATAGCTTAGCAAGCATTCATCAGGAAGAAAAAAGAGCCTATATAAATAAATTAATTACTCAGCTTAAGAAATTGGAAAACTTAAACCTTGCCACAAATAGTGGATCAGTGCAGTCAGGGTAGAAAAGGGATCACGATGACAAAGAACGTTGGAACTAATCACTCTGGACAAAAACAGGGTGTTAAAACGGATAAAGTGATATGCATGATACATGTCCATTTATTAATGGTAATGCCTAAAAGGGGGAATAAAAGGAAGTGAAAAAAGAGAGAGAAGTAAAATGTCTGCCAAGAGGCAGGCAGGAGGGAGGGTGGGAGGGAAACTGGGGACTTTAGTGGCAGGAAACGTGCATTGGTAAAGGTTGTTTTACATCTTTCTCCCTTTCTATCTCTCCTTTATTCCTATTCTTCCCTCCTAGGCACCCCCCCCCCAATGTGCTTTGGAGCCATTTCTGACTGTGCTTTTGGGGATCTTCTTGACAATGCCCCGGGATCATATGCAGTGCCTAGATGGAACCTAGGCCTCTTGCATACAGAGAATATGCAGCTAGTTGAGCTATCTCTCTGGTTATCTGTCCAAATCTTTGTATCTCTATATTTCTAATATTTCTCACATATTAAAATGTTAAATTTTGGTTTAGTACCTATAGAGGCTTTCAAAAATGGAAAACTAAACCATAATAGTTTTCAGAAAATAAAGTTTTCTTATCTCAGTGAATATAAATGCACAGACTTCATTCTTACCTAGAACCTCTGGGTTGACAAGATCTTTGGTGGAGTCTGTGAATACTGGGAAACTGAACACTGTGCAGTGCAGACTGTATGAAATTTCAGTAGCCAATTGTGGCATGAAGGGAAGGATGTGCTTAGGAGTTACTCCTGGCTCTGCACTCAGAAATTACTTCTGTCAGGGGTCGGGCGGTGGCGCTAAAGGTAAGGTGCCTGCCTTACCTGCGCTAGCCTTGGACGGACCGCAGTTCGATCCCCCGTTGTCCCATATGGTCCCCCAAGCCAGGAGCAACTTCTGAGCACATAGCCAGGAGTAACCCCTGAGCGTTACCGGGTGTGGACCAAAAACCAAAAAAAAAAAAAAAAAAAAAAGAAAAGAAAAAGAAATTACTTCTGTCAGGCTCAGAGAACCATAGGGGATGTCAGTGATCAAATCCTGATCAGCCACTTGCAAGTTAAATGCCCTACCCACTGTGCTATTGCTCTGGTTTCCACGTGATCATATTTTCAAAAAGAAGAATTCTAGCAATAAATCTATAGCATCACCTGCAAGAAAACAAAAGATGCATAAATAGAGATTCTAGGTATACAAAGCATATTGAATACAATTGATTTAATTATGGAATGTTTTCTTGGTGATTTGTTTTCAGGTTTTTTTTTATTGTTTCTGCTTAAGATTTTTGTTTTTTCTTACTATGAAATATCAAACTTAGCAAAATAGTCCATTTTGGTGTGTTAATATTGTCTTGCCATCTTTTGATTACATTGGCTCTGTCCATTTATTTCCTTTTGTTTTGTTGTTATTTTATATCATTTTTTATGTTTTGCAGGGTACTGTATAGCTATATATCACTTTGCTCAAGATTTTGTGCAATTTTGTTTTTCCTCTTTTTATAGAATTCCTTTCAACATTTCGTAAAGAACAGGACTATTTCTAGTTAACTCAATGTCTCAGAGGAAAGTCGATCAAAATTAGAAGATATGGATAACTAAATTAAGTAATGAATAAAATGGAATACATATAAAGAAAGTCTAGAAAAAATGAAGAAAGTCCATGAGAAATACCAGACGCTATTAGAAGAAAAAATGTCAGGACATGGGAATTCAATATAGTGAGGACAGAGAAAAAGTGAATAAAGACTATACTCAAAAAAATAACAGCAAAGACTTTTACAAATCTAAAAACTAATAATTTATGTTCAAAATAGTGAAAAGAAAAGCACTCAAATTTCTAAATCCAAAGTAACCAACAACAAGATACATAATTGTTTTATTATCAAAATCAATGATAAGGGGAAAGACAGTAACATACAAGACACTTCTATAAGGCTCTTGTCAGACTTTTCAGTTAAAATTATGCAGACTAGAATAAAGTATAATGACATTTACACTACTAGAAGACAAAAATCTGCTAGCCAAAAATATGCTGCAAATTTTTCATTTAAATATAATTATGAAATAGAAATGTTTTAGGCAAGCAAAAACTAATTGACTTTACTACCAACAGACCTCTTCTATAAGATATATTGAGGAGTTGGAGAGATAATACAGAGTAAGGCATTTGTCCCTCTATGCAACAACCACAATCTGGTCCCTAGCATAACATATGTTAAGTTCTTTCATGAGTGATTCCTGGATATACAACCAGGAGTAAACTTGAGCACTACCATATGTGATCCAAAAGCCAAAATATGAAGAAGAAAAAATATTGAAAAGAGTTCTATAGGAAAAAACTCACAAAACCTTGTAAAAGGTAATAAACTGAACTACAAATAGAACAGAGAATAGTCCCAAAAATACACTACAATATCAATATCGTACTGATCCCTGGCTAGAAAGGAAAACACACACACAAACATAAACACATACATACATACATAAACACACACACACAATCTACAGGCAGATATCCCTGCTGAACAAAGATGCAAAAATTCTGAATAAAATCTTGTCAAATCAAAGCCAACAGTTACACATCAATAAAATCATTCATCATGGTTAAGTGGGATTTATCCCAGGCATATGATGATGGATCAACATATCCAAATATATTAATGTAATAAACCACATAAACAGAAAGATTAAAATCAGAGATACTGAGAAAGCTTTTCAGAGATACTGAAAAGACTTGACATTCACTTATGATTGCTTTTAAAATTGCAATTGGGAAAAGAAGGGTGATATCTCAACTTTATAAAGACCATATATATGACAAGTCCATAGCTAACATCATACTGAAAATGAAAATCTAAAACATTTATCTCTAAGCTTTTTCCCTTATGACCAGGATGTCCATGTTCATCATTGCTTTCAATATTTTATTGTTTTGGAAGTCTTAGAGCAATTAAGCAAGAAAAAATAAAATTAATCCAAGGGAAGAAATAAAAGGAGCAAAATATGAAACCATGCTTAATGGAACAAAATGGATGGAATTTGATATAATTGGACAAAGTAAAATAAGTAAGTCAAAGACAATTGCCAGAGGATTTCACATATATATGGAATATAAATAACTAAAGCAACTGAACTGACAAAAAGTAGCATAACTATTTATTCCTTAGATTCATAAAATCTATATGGTTGTCAAGGAAAATAGAAGTGGAACAAATGGGAAGAATGAGTAGAGGGGGGAATGGAATGATAGCACAGCAGTAGGGTGTTTGCCTTGCACGAGACTGACCCAGACGGACCTGGGTTTGATCTCCAGCGTCCAATTAGGTCTCCAAACCAGGAGTGATTTCAGAGTGAATAGCCAGGAGTAACTCCTGAGCATCACCGGATGTGGCTCCAAAACAAAAATAAACAACATAAAAAGAATGGGTGGAGGGATCTTTTTGATATTGTGATGGCATTTTCATCAATGATGAAGTGAATCTTATACACATATAAAGTATAAAATAATACTCCTCAAAGTATTAATAACCAGTGATAAATCATTTTTAATAAAATAAAATAAAAGTAAAATAGCCTTCTCTAACATCCTGCCTGTACACATATACATACACACACGCATTTCAGACATTAGATTCTGTTACGGTATTTTTATAATAGTAAATATAACAAATGTATCTTTAATTATGCTTTTTCTAGCGATCTTTTTGAGGAGTTACTACTGACACTACAAAGTGGATAAATTAAATGTCAGTTTAAAATAGTGAAATCACCTGAAAACTGAAAGCATAAAGAGTCTCCCTCTGGTGGTGGGGAAGGGCAGAGCAAGGGAAATATTTCATGTACAGTCTTAGGAATAAGATGTGTGCATAAAATGCTGCCTTTATTCCAGATTACATGTTATTAGAAAACCTGTTTTCTGAGTTAGTGTTGGGAAGGCTGGTGAGGAAAATATAGATGGAGGTTATGGGAGCCAATTAAAAAAACTCGGCAAATGCTCCTAAAAATATGTTTATGAAGATAAAAGTATGCTTATGAAGAACTTCTTTAAAGGTACATTTCTAGGCGCACACACATCATGTGCCAATAATCACTTTCTTAATCAAGGACATTAAAAAAAGTTAAAGATAGATTTCAGGAAGTAGAAATTGTCCCACGCAGAACAAAAAGCAGTTATTCATCATAGTTCCTGAACTCTGGACTGTAAACAAAATGTCACATTTCCATATTCAGGAACAAATTTCAAAACCAAATAAACACTTTCAGGGCAATGAGATAATTTTTAAAAATAAAAATCAAACTCTAATTAAGGTGGTGACTAGGAGATATCCTAATGAGTTTACACAATAATTATCAACTTGGTTCAGGGCTACTTAAAATCATACTGATCTCAAAAAAAGCAAATGATCTTTAGTCTTCAGTTATGTAACTCATAAAACTCATAATTGTATGCTATATGTTTAGTTTCTGTAAAGAGGGATTGAGTGATGAGACAAGTAATTTTTGGGTTGTTTTTTTTTTTTTGTAATAGTATCTTTATTTAAGCACCTTGATTACAGACGTGATTGTAGTTGGGTATCAGTCATATAAGAGACAAATATTAAGGCAAGCACGTTCTTTGATCTTACCATCACCACATATGATTTGCCTAATACCTCTAGGACTTGTTCCTCAACACTGATCCAGGAGTGACTCCTTATAAAAAAAAAAAAATAGGAGCCGGAGCGGTGACATAAGTAGTAAGGTGTCTGCCTTGCACAAGCTAGCCTAGGATGGACCATGGTTTGATCCCCCAGTGTCCCATATGGTCCCTGATGTCAGGAATGATTTCTGAGCACATATCCAGGAGTAACTCCTGAGCATCACCGAGTGTGGTCCAAAAAATAAAAATAAATAATAAATAAATAATAATTTTAAAAATAAAACCCTAATATTGGCACCAGGAAGGATGGGTTGGGATGCATGCACACACTAGGACCTGAGTTTGATCTCTCAAATACCACTGGGAGTGATGTTTCAGATATAGCACAGATATAGCAGTGCTGTATCTGAAAAGCACCACATCTTCAGGCAAAAGTACGAAACCATTAACCCTGCACAGGCAAGCAGAATATTGCCAGAAGTGTCCCTTGAGCCGCCTAAAGTTTCTGCATACTTACTATGTACCAGGCACATGTTACCCATGTCTGTGCAGCATTTCCTTTAATCATCAGTCCTATGAAAAGGGTACATTTAGAAATATGGTAATTGGAGAGAGAAATGGTGAGAAACTCATCAACCAACTGATATAATACTTTTGGAAGAATTGGTCTCAGCTAGCATCTGGTGGCATATCATTCTCCTAATGACAAATATTCTTAATTAGTTTCCACATTTTTCTCTTTCTGTACCACCAAGAAAATTTCAGGCTAGATTTAAAAAAAAAAAAAAAAAGAAAGAAAACAAAACACTAAGAAATACAAAACTTAATCTTTCTCAAACATAGGTAGTCATGCATGTTCTCTTCATGTCTTTAAGAAATTGAGTTTTCAGGGTAGGAAAATATAAAAACCATTTAAGAATGAGAGATTACCCCCAGCTAACACCATGTACAAAGGTTAAATCCAAATGGATTAAAGGCCTTGATATCAGATCTGAAACTATAAGGCATATAAAACAACATGTAGGTAAAACACTTCATGACATTGAGACTAAAGGCTTCTTTAAGGAGGAAACAGCATTCTCCAAACAAGTGGAAGTAGAGATAAACAGATGGGACTATATTAAGCTGAGAAGCTTCTGCACCTCAAAGGAGATAGTGTCCAGAATACAAAAGCCACCCACTGAGTGGGAGAAATTATTCACCCAATACCCATCAGATAAAGGACTAATACCCAAAATATACAAAGTATTGACAGAACTATACAAGAAAAAAAATCTAACCCCATCAAAAAATGGGGAGAAGAAATGAACAGACACTTTGTAAAAGAAGTAATGTAAATGGCCAAAAGGCACATGAAAAAATGCTCAACATCATTAATCGTCAGGGAGATGTGTTGCAAATCAGTCCCTGAAGAAACTGACTGATGGAGAGATGGAGGATGAGGCCTTTCTCCTCCAGCTCGAACCACACGTCTGTTACCCTGTTCAGTAGGTGGTTCTGAGGTGAATGCGGCAGGAAGAAAGCCAACAGGCAGTCAGGCTTCTGAAGAAAATCTATTATGCTGAGTGAAATAAGTCAGAGGGAGAGAGAAAGACGCAGTATAGTTTCACTCATCTATGGGTTTTAAGAAAAATGAAAGACATTTCTAGCAGTATCTCAGAGACAAGAGAGATGAGGGCTGGTAGGTGCAAATCATGACATGAAGCTCACCACATAGAGAGATTAGTGCATTTAGAGAAATAACTACACTGAGAACTATCATAACAATGTGAATGAATGAAGGAAGTAGAAAGCCTGTCTTGAGTATAGGTGTGGGTGGGGTGGGGAGGAGGGAGATCTGGGAAATTGGTGGTGGTAATCTTGCACTGGTGAAGGGGGTTGTTCTTTACATGACTGCAATCATACAACTGCAATCATGTTTGTAATCACAGTGTTTAAATAAAGATAATTTAACAATAAAAAAAATAAGAGATAGCATGGAGGTAAGGCGTTTGTCTTGCATCCAGAAGGACGGTGGTTCAAATCCCGGCATCCCATATGGTCCCCCGTGCCTGCCAAGGGCGATTCCTGAGCATAGAGCCAAGAGTGACCCCTGCGCACTGCTGGGTGTGACCCAAAAACCAAAAAAAAAAAAAAAAAAAGAATGAGAGATTAGCTGTTACATGTTTTGTGATAATATCCATGCCACTCATGTCATATCTATTACTGAAAAAACGTGTCACAACATTGTTTGGTATTTCCACCAGTGTCAAGGGGTTTAATTTAAAAAAAAAATTGTGTAGGAGAAAGATATTCTGTTTGACAAATTATATTGCCTTAACTTAAGAATCATTGGAAAGAATCAATAGACATACACTCTATTTAAGAATCATAAATATTTATTTAAACAGACTCAATGTTTTTTGTCTCTTCAATACATACACATATTTTGATTTTTTTAAAACAATGTGGAGTAGAGAGGGAAAAAAACATGTGGAGTCTTCAAACTCAGAAATAATAGGGAGTATAAGAGAAATTGTATGAATCAACATGTAGATACTTATGGCTAATTCTTCTCTTTATTGACATTTGGGTGAAAATTTGTAGATTGATTTCAGATAAAATCACATTTCTATTTGTGGTCATTACTACTGAGAAGTGCTTCTAAATATCAGGTCTTTTAATAAGAAGGACTGAAATCCATGGCCTCCAACGTAGAAGATTCTTTCTACTCTCTTTTAGCACCAGGTACCTATATTTGCCAAGATTCCTAGGATTTTGGTTATAGCTCAAACTTCTAGAAAGACTAGTGTGAAATCAAAACAATACTGATGTATCACCTCACACCAAAAGGAGAAAATCAACAAGTGTTGACAGTGGTGAGGTGAAAAGAAATCCTCATTCATTGCAAGTGTAAATGTCACTTCATCATGCAGCTTGTAGCTATTGGATAGTTAAAAGATATTTTAGGGAGACATTGGTGGTGGGAATGTTGCACTGGTGGGGGGGGTACTTTTTTTTTTATATAAATGAATCTTAACTACAAACATGTTTGTGATCATGGTGCTTAAATATAGATATTATTTAAAAAAGATTTTATATTGCAAGGGGCTTTCACCCTGAACATTTTTCATAGTGATGATTTATGCTTCTATTGATTGGATATCAGCCATTTACTCCCAAACCTTAAATTCCATCTCTGGAAGAGGCATTTTTCTGCATCAGCATGAGGAATAGGACTTCTACCAGGAAAGGCCCTAATGCTGCCCTGGCACCAACTTGCTTTAAGGTGGGTTCAGATGCCACCCTGACGACTTGGAAACAGCAACAATTTGCTTTCAGGGTGAGTTTCCCTGACTCACCACCTAATGTTGCAATAAAAACAGAAGATACACCATGACACCTTAACTTCAACTTAAGATCTGTGCAAAAACGAAGGTCTCTAATTACAGAAGCATGACTGTGACAAATGTAATTAAGAAAAATTTTCTTGGGAGCATGAAGAAAGACTTTGGGTTAGACAATTTAGTATCCCCAAAGCCTATATTTGGTCTTATGGCAGGATGCTTCATGGGTAGAGACACCCTGTTTTTGTTTTGTTTTGGTTTTGGTTTTGGTTTTGGTTTTGGTTTTTGGGCCACACCCGGCAGTGCTCAGGGGTTGCTCCTGGCTGTCTGCTCAGAAATAGCTCCTGGCAGGCACGGGGGACCATATGGGACACCAGGATTCGAACCAATCACCTTAGGTCCTGGATCGGCTGATTGCAAGGCAAACACCGCTGTGCTATCTCTCCGGGCCCGAGACACCCTGTTTTTTAGGTCAAAGGTTTTTCCTTTATATTTTCCACAACTTTTGTTATGCCTATGCAAAAAAACTGCCACCTCTTTTTTCATTTTTCTTTTTTTAGATAGGGGCTTCCACCTTTTTCAAAGAACCTTGGGACATGAACTACTCTGTCTTCCTTCATATTTCTGAATTTTTCTATAAAATTAAGAAGGAAAAATAAGAAAGGATGAAGACCAGGGGCCAAGTGGTCTCAAGTGCATTGGTGGGGAAAAAGGACAAAACTAAATATCCTAACCAAAGACAACAATAGAATCAAGAGACCCAAACTATAACAATCTAAACTTAAAATGGGCCTATTATAATGGCAGGATAGAAGGCAAAGTGTGGTGGTATAGGATGTACTCTGGGAACATTGATGGAGGGAGGTCAACACTGGTAGTAGAAATAACCCTGATTCACTGTATACCTGAAATCCAACTTTATAAATCACAATGGTTTCATAATGAAAGACTCTATCCTAGGATCAGTCCTAAAATCAAGACCACCAACTACAGAAGACTGATTAAAGTGATGGAACAGAACTTCTAGAACCACAAATAAAGACTTCATCTTAGGCTCCATTCTTTGACCTGTGCAGAGACCAAGATCTCTAGATACAGAGGTCTGATTTTTTCATCCATGACAAAGCAGAAGTTTTCCATACACCACAAAAGGACCTAGGGGAGAGTTAATGAACATATATGGAGTCGGTAGTTATTCCCATGACAGTATACTTCAAGGGTGGAGAAACCCTGTATTTCTTAGGCCAAGGGAATTTTCTTTCTAATTTCCCCAATATTTATATGCCTATGCAGAGGGAAAAAAAGAAGCAGCACAAAATAATTTTTATTGGTTTTCCTAATGTTGTTGTTGTTGTTTTCATTTTTTTTGTGCTTTGTTTTGTTTTTATTTCAGGACCATGGTTATTGTGTGGTGGTGCTTTATGGATTTTTTTGTTTGATTTTTCTTTTTGTATTGTTGTTGTTTTTCTCTTCCTTTTTTCCTTTCTTCTCTCAAATTGATATTTATAGCCTCTAGAAGGACTCTGCTCATTTTTCGCTTGTTTGATTTTTTACCCCATTTTATTTTTTTTCCTTTTCTTCAAACAGAACCACACAACTTGAACCATCTTGTTCCACCTCTCAAATTGAGGGGGAAATAATGGAGGGTTCTAAGACCAAAAGTTGTATGTTCACTAAGTAGTAATAAAAATGATCGAACTTAAACATCAAATCCAAAGTCAATGACAACAGAAATTATTCTCATTCTACAACAAGCTAGATACAGAGGGGACCACTTATACTAGCAGACTGGGGGGTAAGGTAAGGGCATATGAGAAGCATGCTGGGAACGGGGGGGGGGGTGTGTGGAGGGAGGACAACATTGGTGGTGGAAATTCCCCTGATTCAATGTCAATATGTATGTAAAATATTATTGTGAAAGATTTGTAATGCACTTTGGTCAAAACAAAAACTATTATAATAATAAAATAATAAATCACAATGGTTTAAATAAAATAAAATTTAGAAACATTTATTTTATATATAATACACTATGATAAGCAAAATAAACAAGAATCAAACACAAATGCAGAATGATCTCACTATCTGTAGTATATAGTGAAATAAATCAAGGATATAGATAATATATATCTATAATAAAACTTGAATGTTAGATCTGAGATTATTTATATCTGTAATCCAGAAAGAGAACTAGGTTCCATCAGCACATCCTAAGATGTCAACTGCAGATGAACAAAATCTTTTGCGCATGACCCTATTCCCACCCCAACTTCTAAGTTTCCTCTCAGGAATAGTCACTAATCTTTGTAATTTCTCTTAAATTAAGAAATAGTCTTACATTGTTTTGATCATGAGATCCCTGTAATACATCGTTAGGCATTCTAACATTTCTCTTTACATTTCAAAATATTACAACACAAAGATTATCTATTGCCTAATTTGGCCTTATTAGGTATAATAATGGTGACTTGTCTCCAAGAATTCATTTATGTGCTGAATAAAGTAAATCCCAAAGTACAGAAAAGCAATTAATTAGCCATCAAAGTATTTTTCAGACATTTTCTACGAAGACTACTCCCTATATCTATTTTAATTTTAAAGACCACACACGTAAGTTGACTCCATAACTTAATAAAAATTACTTAAATTTTCCATTTCTAAGACATAAAATATTTGCTTAATTATAGCTTGTAAATTAGCCATTTGTACCTGAAAAAGTGAATGCAGTTTAATACTGGAATTCAGGTATCCAGAGTATTTGTGTTTTCTACTGTTGTTGATATGTAATATTCATACATCTAAGTGTCCAAGTCTTATGAGCTCTGCTAATGAGTTTTGGCAAAATGAACACAAAATCATCGTCACCAATGAGACTGATGTTTAGCTTACCTGCCATCACAAAAAGAAGTTTCCTCTTCCCTCTGCTCATTAACTCTCCCAAGATATATCTACAATTCTGACCTCCATCTTTGTTTTTTTTAACTTTGATTTTTTAATTAATATCTTTATCATTTAAACACCTTGATTACAAACATGATTGTAGTTGGGTTTCAGTCATGTCAAGAACACCCCCATTCACCAGTGCAGCGTTCTCAGCACCAATGTCCCAAATCTCTTCCTCCCCACCCCAACCCTGCCTGTACTCTAGACAGGCTTTCTACTTTCCTCATTCATTCACATTGTTATGATAGTTCTCAGTGTATTAACTTTGATTTTTAAATTGACTTTTGAACTTCAAATTAATGTAATTGTAAAGAATGAATTTCCTCCTTGACTTTAGAATCATCTTTTAGTTTGGTAGCTTTCATAAGTTTAATTATTGATATAACATCAATGTATAGGAATATAAATGATTAAATGTGTATATATAAATGATTATATGATGTTAACATACTTCCAGCAGCAAAGTGTCAATATCCCTTCATTGAGATATCCATAGAACTCTTCCAACACTACCCATAGACTCCTTCTCATCCTCAAGGAAACCTTAGTTCTGTCTTCAAAGTCTGAGTTGTTTTCACTGGGCATTGGCCATTTCATTGTTTCATTTCATTCTATACTACATAAAAGTGAGAGCAATCAATATTTGTCTTTCTCCTTCTGACTTAAAGCCTTAACACGGCACTCTCCAGTTGTATCCCTGGCATAACAAAAGGCAAAATTCCCACTTTTTTTTAATAGCTGTGTAAGCCATACACCACACCATATGTACATACATTATATTTTATTTACCCACTTATTGTTAAGTGCTTGGGTTGTTTGGGGACGTTGCCTAATTTTGTAAAATGAGTCTAATTTTGTAAAATGAGTCTAAAATCCAGGGGCCAGAACTGTAGCACAGCAGTAGGGTGCTTGCCATGCACATGGCTGACCCAGGATGGACCTCGGTTCAATCCTCAGCATCCCATATGGTCCCCCAAGCCAGGAGCGATTTCTGAGCACATAGCCAGGAGTAACCCCTGAGTGTCAGTGGGTGTGGCCCAAAAGTCAAAAAAATAAGAGTCTAAAATATTTCCCACATTTTTATTTGTAACAGTTCATAATTGTATTAATACATAATAGTATATTATATGATTGTGTTAACAGTTACTAATCAATATGTGGACATTTCAGTTTGGGGTTATGAAGAAAAAAGTTATTCCAAACATTCTTGTTTGCATTGAAAATGTGAATATCTATTTTTCATTTCTTTCAAGTTTCTGTTCCTTTTTGTACTATATCTCTCCTTTATTTTTCATTTTAAAATAAATTTGGGAAGAATAATAATGTCAGATTTACAGAAAAACTGTAAAGATAGTACAAGTCTTTTAATGTATCCCTCAGCCACTAAACCCTAATGATTGCATCTCACGTTACTATGACACATTTGCTAAACCTTAGAAACCCACACTAGCAGCTATTAGTATGTAGATATTAATTGTGCTTTTCAAAAAGAATAACACGACATTTTTTAGCACTTTCTTTAAAACTCATAAGATGGTTCAGTTTAATAAATGCTCCATATATCTGGAAATAATTGTGTATATCTTCATATGTTCAATACTTATGCAACAAACACATATACTCATGCAAGTTGATTAATTGTGATGATTGTGTATTCTCACATCTATTAAACATTTTTATCTGAGAGATGAATTAAAATCTCACTAGATTCTAGATTTATTTATTTAGATACATTTTATTAAATAATGGAGTCACTACATAGATATAAATTTCAGGTTATTTTTTTTGCTCAATTGATTTGCTAGTCATTATTAAGTTACCCATTTTATTTTAGTAGTATTTTGCATCAAAATATATTTTCTCTACTAATGGGATAGTAAAACAGTGTTTAAGTTTGTGTTTGCATTTCAAATCTTTTTTGTTTTTATGCCTACATTTTTGTGTCCTTTTGGTAAAAGCATAGACATTATAAGTATAATGTAGTCAAATTGATTTTATAACACAGTCTGACAATGTTTTATTTTACTGAAAAATTTTCATCCATTTATATTAATTTAATCATTAATATATTAGAATTTTAATCTGCCACCTTACAAAACATTTTTTTTGTCCTTTATGGTGTTCCTTTTTATCTTTTTTGCATTCTTTTCTTTGTTTTTTTTTATTTTCTCCATTTTTAATGAAATACATTATTGTTTATTTTTAGGCTATATATCAGAACAATGCAAAATTTATTACTTTCTTTGTACCACTTCCTAGATAAATGAATAATTTCACCATAATTTAATCCAATTATCATCTTTCTGCCCTTTGCATTTTTGTTGTTCTAGATTTTAATTCTGCATATAGTTTTATCCGTCTAGGCATTATAATTACTGTTTAATGAAAAATATTTATGTAAAAATATCTACATAAATACTTATATAGAATTACTCATATTTTTTATCCTTTCTACTGCTCTACATTGCATATCCACAAAGTACCATTTTTCTCTGCTGGAGAACTACCTTAAGTGCTTGTTTAGTTGTTTACTACCTATAAATTTGCTTCTCTTTTATTTCAATTAAGATTTCTTAATTTTGCTTTTGATTTTTAAGGATATATTTTATTAGAAATAGAATCTTTTCACCCAAAAATTTTTCCCAGTGGCTTATAAATAGCATTTGATATGTATTGACTTTCATGATTACTTTTGAAAATCAAAAAAATTTCAACTATCAGTCTCCTGTCACTTTTTTTTTTTTTTTTGGTTTTTCGGGCCACACCCATTTGATGCTCAGGGGTTACTCCTGGCTAAGCACTCAGAGATTGCCCCTGGCTTGTGGGGACCATATGGGACACCGGGGAATCAAACTGCAGTCCTTCTTTGGCTAGCATTTGCAAGGCAGACACCTTACCTCTAGCGCCACCTCACTGGCCCCTCCTGTCACTATTTTTTTTGAAATATATTTTTTATTTAAGTAACATGTTCATAGTTGGGTTACAGTCATAACAAGAACACCCCCCTTCACCAGTGTAACATTACCCCCTACCCCCTTCCCATCCCCTGCCTGTATTCTAGACAGACATTCTACTACAGTTACTTGTTTTTAAGTTCAGTAAGTTGTATTTTTTTTAAAGAATAAGAGTTAAAAATATATAGTAAAGGTGTGATATTGGCAATCACCGTTGTTTGCATAGGTCCAGAAAAATGGGGAAAATAGAAAAAAATCCTTGACCTGATTACAAAAAGGCCTCACCCCAGAAGTTTATTGGCATAAGACCGGTTCCAGGCATACCAGTCCGTCCAAACTGAGTCATTCTTTGTGGTCCCGGTGAAACTTTTTCACACTTTAGCTATTGTTGGTATCAGATTCTTATATTTAAAGACTCTGGATTCTGTGCATTTCTTTCATCGATGTCAGGCTGATGTGGAGCATTCTCTAATTTCAGCATACCATTAGATACGGAGCAATCTGCCCTGCATGCAGATTGTTGCTGAGTCGTCTGGGTGTTGGGATCACTCTTTGGAGTAAGTCAATGCCAAAGCAGTGGTAGATCTTCCCTGGTAGAGGCTTGGATCCTGGTAATGTTATAGACAATTGTGGTTGTTTCCATAGATGGTATCCATTGTTCAGATGTGTGTGGGCGATGCCCATTCTTCTGAGGCCTGAGCCAAATCATTATGCCAATGTTCAGGGTAAAAGGCCTAATTACATTACCAAATTTGTGTTCCCATCTCTATTAGATTCTCTACTCTGCAGTGTCTAATCTGCAGTTTAATGTAGACATTCTACAGTGTCTAATCCACATCTATTGCATCTGAATTCTTCCTGCTTCAGATTTGATTGTGTTCTTAGATTATGATGGCATACTTTATTTTTAAACATACTTTCTTGTGGGGGGACACTTCAAAAATGCATTACCTTTAGTACTTTAAGCAATCTCCCTTTAATCTTCTCATAGACCTGCTTTTATGGTCAATCTTTTCTCTTAGATTTTTATCATTCAGTCCCACTACCTGGCATAATTGGTTATTGTGCATAGCATTCTAACATGACACAAGAACAATTGCAAAGAGGAAAGATGATATCTATATCTCCAGAGAATATTTTATTTTCTTTTTGCTTGACCAACAGGAAATCTTGATTCAACTAAAGACTGAAATAATTGGAGCCCATTTCTAAGACTCTGTGAAAACTGATCTATTACTGATTTATTCCAATCATCAGTCAAAACAATCCAGATCCTTATTCTAAAAGCTAGGTGAATTTACTAGGACCTCTCCTCCTCAGCAACTTATAAATTACAATATTTTGTCTCTCCTTAGTCACTGTAAAATAGCCAAAATATTTTTATTTCCTTTCTAATCACTTAGCTACTACTTTCCATTTCCTTAGCTTTTCACCAAACTCATGGCTACAAAAGGAATTGGCTAATGCCATTAAACAAAATTGTATCAATAATTCTAGGATAATTTTTCTCAATTATCAATTTTTCTAGGATTTTGACACAGATTTTCAATAAGAAATGAAAATGCTGCCAGAGGTATAATTCAGCTAAGAAGGTGCTGATTTTGCAGACTTGCAGGCACCTAACCAGGTTCAATTCACAGACAGTCACTCCACCAGGAGTGATTGATACCTTAGGTCAGAGCCAGGAGTAAGCTCTGGGCACCAGTAGGTATAGTCCAAAAACAGATCAAAAAATTTAGAGTTAGAAACTGAAATAAGGGCTAAAGTGATAGCATAGCAGTTAGGGTTTTTGACTTGCAAGCAGCCAACCGGGGTTTGGTCTCTGACCTCCCATATAGTATCCCAAGCCTACCAGTAATAATTTCTGAGTATTGTGCCAGGTTACCCCTGAACTTGCCAAGTGTGGCCCAAAAACAATGTAATGAAATAAAACTATTTTTACAGATCAGGAAGATTTAGACACCTTCAAATGATAATAAATATCAGTATCTAAATTTTCATGTTTGTTGCACATATAAACAATATATGAATACAATAAGCCTATATTTACAAAAAGCATCTGGTTCTCTACATGAATAAAATCACTTTTATACATTCTTAGTACTCAAAGAAACCTTAAAGTGATTAAACTCAGTCATATGAAGCATTGAGGTCCCAGAATTTTGTTGAGGGTGACCTACATGATATATACAACATAGTTCCTAAACTTTTCTAACTCCCAATGCACACAATTTGCTTCTTGTGTACCGCCCAATATAGTTTTTACCTATCAGCATCTCTTCCTCCTCCTACATCTCAAGTAACAAACATCTCAACACTTACAGCCTTCTACACCAGCATAAAAAATATTTTAAAAGTCTTTTGTTTGGGGACATAAAGGGCACACTTTAGAACATTTTATAGTAGGATATAAAGGTTAAGATATATCATTTCTGTGAATTTCATAAAAATAACGATTTTTCTCTTTAGCCATAAACATTTGTCAAACTACCTAAAAGATAACCCCCAAGGAATTGGAGTTGCAGATGGCTCATTAGAATTCTTTGTTTATTTCCAATGGAAAAATTTACAGAGTACTTGACTTATTAGGTAGCTGCAGCAGTCACATCTGGTGCCCTGAGTCATATCAGCCTACCCTTACAACTGATTTTTAACAAAGTTAAAATAGATAATTCAGTGTAGGCTAAGATTTTATTCACCTGATAGTAGCAGCCCATCTGTATCCCACACTGAATATCTACTTTCTGCCCCATGGCTGTCTTGCATGCTAGCAGTTTTCTTAGACATAATGGACACACACACACACACACACACACACACACACACACACACACTCTCACTCACTCACCTCTGCTTCCTAACACTATTTGATCAATTCTAGGTGAAAATCTTGGGCTTTATCAGAAAAACTAAACTCTGTTGCTTTTAGTGACAACCAGGAAAACTTACCTACTCTTGAAAGACAACCTACTCTTAGATAAGTCCATTATTTTCTTTCCAATCTCACTGTCTCTACTGTCTCGTTCCTATTCAGAATTTCACACATCAACCAATATTGTCCCAAGGCATTCTTTGGAGAAACCCTTAGTACCTAACACTCATTCAACTCTTACGCCCATAAAATATTCTTATTTCAAAGTCCTGTCACCTTTAGTTTCACATCCTTAGCTACTCCTTAGCTCCTCTCTCTTCATGGCTTGTCTTCCTAGACAGTAAACGATAACTATAATGAATGTGTTCTATTATAATGCCATCTGGTGGCAAGGATGAATCAATACTCCTGGCATCTGAGCAACAGTGTTGTAAGTATTAAATACTGTTAATTTTTCCTTTCATGAGATAAATAGATGTATCCAAGATCAGGCAAACTTACACAATCCCATTGAAGGTCAAAAAGATAAATGCTTGTGACAGGATATTAAAAGGTTGGGATAATTTTATGATATGTAGATAACACAAGCTAAGACAATGATAAAGATAATCAAATCTCATGCATGAAAAAGCAAAAGCTAATCACCGACAAGGTCAGGTAGAGCTTTGCCTCTGTGTTTTGATTTAGCTGAGCATAAAGCCGTCTTAAACACACAAAGTTAATTCAGACAGTACAAAAAAATCTGTCCCAACAGCCAGAGCTAATGAGAACTCAGAAGAGAAATAAGCAGTTACATAAAATAAATAATAGTAATGATGAAAATAATAACAATAATAATAATAACAGTTACCATTTAATGACTACATATGTTTAAAGCTCTGTGCTAGTCATTTTACTGATGCCCATTTAATTTTATATTAAATATAAGGTAAGATAGGTACTACTGATATCCTAATTTATTAAAGAAAGAGTGTTAAAAAATTACTGAAGTTCCAAAAGTGACAAACACAGTAACTATTATAAGAAAGTTCCGATCTAACACTATTCAGCTATAAAATCAGTTTATTACCCAGTTCACATTCTATGCGATAATCCCAACTAATTTTGTACCAAGTACATTGCTAGTGATTAACATTATCCATAAAAAAAAGTTTTATAGATTGAATGCTGAAACTGTCATAATAAAGTATATTACCACCAGTCACCTAGAAATCAGTGACTTGCCTGTATCAAAACTCCTTGGTCAATAGACTCTTATTAAAACATATTCTTTCTCTTGGCTGACTTCTGCCATCAATTAATTCATATCCCTAAGCAAAATATCTGATGGTTTTATTTTATATTGTATAACTGAAAATGTTGCTATTAGATTAGATAATCTAGAGAATGATTTTTTAAAAATCTCAAAGAATTTAGCTCTGCCGTCTCCTGATGGCAAGTTTTATGGTTCAATCAAGTTCTAGATGTATTGGAAGTCAGTGGTTCTCACAGACTGCATTTAGCCATTTATACTAACACAGGAATTTGGGATTAAATAAATTTTTCATCAAGAGATGCATACATGCTTGTATGCGATAAAAAGAAAGCGTGACTGTGATCAAAATAAATAAATACATAAAAACCTACCCAGTTACAGGCATGCTCTTCTGAAGAGGTGGAAAAAAACTTGTCTAGCAAGATGATGACTAAGATGCCAGATTCTCTTCCTTCCTATATTTCCCACTAAATGACCAATGAATTTAAATATAGATCCTGAAGATCACCAGAAGACTAAGGGTGCAGTGTCTTCATGGGAATAAGTAGCAAAAGAGCAAGATAAATATATCACCCAGAATATTTGCCAAGCTAATGACTTTTGAGAGAGAAGGTGCCTGGCAAGGAACAAAGCAAAATTTTCCCCCAAAGAGCAGTAAAATTCTGAAAAGTATTTTATAAACATAAGGCAGATAGCAAAGAATGAAGGGGAGATACCCCAAATCCCTGAATAGGAGATGCTTCAGGTCATCAGTTATTTTTGGCACACTGCCAGTGTGGTAGCTCTGATTTAGTGTGGGATTGACAACTTGGCCTATAAATGACAAGGTGCCAAGAATGGGGCTCAAACCTGCCCTCCCCCCATCCCCTACTCTCACTATGAAACTTGTTGGGAGGTGAAATAACTCATCTGAAGCCTCCTCAGACAATCTCCTCCCTACAACTAAGGTTCTGAAGAGCATCTTTTCTACCTTCCCTGGGACCATCTGAGATTTTCCTTGTCTCCAATAAGAGCCTAGAGAACCTGAACTGAATGGCCAGCATTCTGAAGTACAGCATTCCTCAATCTTTTTTACATTTACAGACCAGCATATGCTCCACATACTATACACTACCACATACCAGCAATTATAACCAAGATGGTAGACCAGTAGTTTCCAATTTTCTGCATCATCAACCAGCACTAGTTTGTGAACAAGTAATTGAAGACTACTGGTATAAACATTGAAGAATACTCTCTCTGACTCTGCTTCTTGAGACTGTGGATTGATTACAATCTAATCCTACAGCTCTGAGGCTGCTCTTCTCTATCAAAAGGGTTGGAAAGCAGAATCTACAAAGGATTGTAGATAAGAAATAACCAATAGACAGAAGGAGCTAGAAAGCTTAGGTTACGAACAATTAGTAATGATATCTCATTGTAAGTCTTGCCCATCTCAGTTCATACACTAGAACCCCTCAAAAATACTTGATTAAGATACCCTCCAAAAATAAACTTTTGGGGACAGGAGGGATATCACAGAGGATAGGACACTTGCTTGACACCTAAATTTGTCACCTAATTGACATCCTATATGGTTTCCTCAGTGTAGATCCAGGAGTAGTCCCTGAACTCTGCCAAGTGTGGCTTAAAAAAATAGAAAAAAACCTTAAGCTCTGGTAGCTTATTTATTTTACTTATAAAATTAATCTAAAGATCCGTCAAGTGGTTGGCTAAACAGCTGTAGTTATAGTACAGTGGATGAATACTTCAAACCCAGGTTTGATCCTAGCACTGATTTGGTATACACACACACACACACACACACACACACACACACACACACACACACACACACACACACAGTTATCCATGAGCACAGAACCAAGAGTAAGTCCTGAACACCTCTGGGGTCACCCCAAAACAAACAAAAAATTATTGGTTATACAAGCCATGATATATCTATATAAAAGTGATATGCAGCTGGAAAATGTAAATGTATCTTAAATATGAAAACAAAATTTAGAACATAATGCATGATACACTTCTATGGTATTGAAATGAAGAGAAAATAAATATATGTTGATATTTTCATATGTGCACAAATTCAGAAAGACACCTGAAAATTTGTGGTTTCTGTTGAAAAGATTAGGGATAGCTGGATTCAGGAGTGAAATGGGTAAAAAAAAGTTTTTCAAATTTTTAACTAATGTATTCTTTAATAAGTTAATTTAAAAATTAATTTTAAAATGTGTCCACATCCAAGAGATGTTTGTCATATTATCTATCCAATTTTAATAGACAGATGTATGAGCTGATCCAAACATGGTCAGTTTTTTTATATTAAAGGTCATCATATGCTAGAGATATATAGAACTACCCACATGTAGCCTATTTGTTATTGCTTCATTTTCTAATGTCCTTTTAATAACAGGACCATATGGTAGTCATTCGTAGGTGGAACATAGCTTTACCACTGGCTTTTAGCTTAGCTGACAACACATGCCATTTTCCTTTTATTTCCTCTTCAAGCAAACTTATGACACTTAATTGAACTGTGAATCACATTACTAATTTTTGAAAATGTCAAAATCTTGTGCTCATAATCAATCATATTATAAAATCACATGGTAAACTGTCTTTTGCTGGTTTTATTTTTAATGACTGCTTTATTATTTGAACACTTATTTTTTCATTTCATATGTATCCATTATAAATAAAATAAGAAATATAAATTTTCTTTAGAATGCCAAGAAGCCATTCCCTGGCATTTAGAATACACTTAACAATGTGGTTTAAATGCCTCGAACTCTTTGATTTCTCATATTAAACATGCTATTCCTTTCATTTGTATCATACTATTATTAATTTAGTCAGGACCTCAGAGTCAGCCTTAAGGCTAACTCTTTCTCTCATATCTACCTCCAATCTCTCAGCACATGTCAGCCCTGTTACAAAATGTAAGGAGAAGAGCATGCATTCACCAATTAAAGGGTATACTTCTAAATAATCTATGGGCCAAATAAGTAAGCATAAGAAAAATTAGAAAATATTTCAAATTAAGACATAATAAAAAATATGCACTTATACTTTACCTGTAAGTTCCAAGCACTACAATAGAAAGCTTAACAGATACTAAAATGTGTGATATAGCTAGTATATACTTGAAGGAGAAAATTATATCATTAAACAATGTTAGTACACAGGATAGTCTAAAATAAAATATCTAAATGTATATCTTAGTGAAGAAAAAGAGCAAATTAAATCCAAATTAAATAATGGTAAAATATTCAAGACATAGAGAACAAAATATACTTTTTTTTCTTTTTTTGGTTTTTTTTTTTTGGGCCACACCCGGTGGTGCTCAGGGGCTACTCCTGGCTGTCTGCTCAGAAATAGCTCCTGGCAGGCACGGGGGACCATATGGGACACCGGGATTCGAACCAACCACCTTTGGTCCTGGATCGGCTGCTTGCAAGGCAAACCACTGTGCTATCTCTCCGGGCCCACAAAATATACTTTTTAAAATAATAAAATCATGGATTATTTAAAGAGATTTACAAAATTTGAGGCTGGAGCAAATAGTAAAGCAGATAGGGAAGGCGCTTGCTTATGTGGCCAACACAGGTTTGATACCCCATTTACCAAAAGGTCCCCTGATCCCTGCCTGGAGTGATCCCTGAGTACAGAATCAAGGAGTAAGCCCAGTGTACCACCACGTGTTGCTCAAAAATAAACAAACAAAAACAAAAGATACTACAAAAATTGATAAACCTAGTAAGGTGAACAAAAGAAAAAGAACTTATCATTACCAAAAATGAAAATTTAGCCACAGAAAAGTAAGAAGGTATCATGGAGAGAGAATATTCTTTTACATATATTTTAAGAAGCTAATTACTGTATCAATTCATAACTTTGTCCACAAAATAGACAGTGGTTACATAAAATGAACAACTTTCTCTGAAAACTCAATTCATAAAAATGAATAAAGAGGGCCCGGAGAGATAGCACAGCGGTGTTTGCCTTGCAAGCAGCCGATCCAGGACCAAAGGTGGTTGGTTCGAATCCCGGTGTCCCATACGGTCCCCCGTGCCTGCCAGGAGTAACCCCTGAGCATCACCGGGTGTGGCCCAAAAACCAAAAAAAAAAAAAAAAAAAAAGAATAAAGAGCATAAAAACTTAAAAAAAAATTAGGTGCAAAAAAATCCTAATTTTTTTATACTATCAATAAACTTATTCTTGATTATATGAAAAATAAAAACTATTTAAAGCTATCATAGTTAATACATGCAGCTCTCAGTGTGTGGTTTGGGAAAACGCCATACTAATGAGTCCCAATCTGGCTCTACACTAGTAAACCATATGAATTCCTGGAGACATGAACACCCTATATATACTGTCGATAGCAATCATATAAATTTAGTTCATCTGTCTCCTTCAAGTCTTTCAGTGTATTTTTTTCTTTCATAAAGGAGTGATTTTAAAGTTCTGCAGTCCATTAGCAGTCCACGAGGTGAGAATAATATTCATTATATTACTAAGAAGTTATTTATTTTCTTCACTGTACTGACATTTGCCCTAATGGGACAAAAGCAATGGTGCCTTTAATATTGATGTCCAAACATAAATCAAGGCACTGGCACCAAGCTATGCTAGAAATTATATTGTTCACTGTCACTTAACCACAGTTATTTAAACAGCTAGTTCAATGTGAGGTGATGGGAGAGAGAGGTGGGAGTGAGGAACTTTGAAGCATAGGTAGAGAGATGCTGACATCGGTTGTTGGTGCAGTGTTGGGACATGATATGCATGTAATTTTATCACTAAGAATATTATAAATCACGGTTGGCTACATAAAAATTTGGTTGGGTGTGGGTGTAGAGAACGTCTTTTCTGGGTCAAGGGAGATAGCTCAAGGATCTAGAATACCGTACATGAGGCCCAGTTTCGATCTTTGTCACCAAGCAGAGAAAAAATGTCTTTGGTGAAGATATTATACACAGTGAATTTGTAAAATATTGACTCTTGAACACAAGTCTTTTTGTGTTCTCTATGTCAAAATGGGAATTCCGTATGAAATATTTAGGTTGCCTAACAGTTCTGAGGTTAAATCTTGGCTGTCAAGTATTGGGAAATAATTTGAGTGCACAATGAACTTAGCTGTTTTCCTACCATTATTACTTAGACTTAGGTGGCTGGCAGACATTTTGTCAAACTTCTTTTCACAAGTGAGTAAAATGAACTGGCTTTCTTGTTTGCTTGCTTGCTTGCTTTCTCTCTCTTCTTTCTTTTCCTTCCTTCTTCCCTTCCTTCCTCCCTCCCTCCCTCCCTCCCTCCCTCCCTCCCTCCCTCCCTCCCTCCCTCCCTCCCTCCCTCCCTTCCTTCCTTCCTTCCTTTATTCCTTCTTTCCTGCCTGGCTGCCTTCCTGCCTTCCTGTAAAGGGGATGGTCCCAAACAATGCTCAAGGAGCCCAGAGGTTACTCCCAGTAGCATTCAGCTTGAATGAACAGTGTAATGATGTAGCAGTGGGATGTGGCAGTGTTTGGGTCCAGAGTCACCAGGCTTCACCCAGCAACTTTCACCCAGCCTCACTAAGTGAGTCTTGTAACTTTTTATTTAAGTTTGGGGATTTGGAGGCCGCACTTGACTGTGCTCAGGGCTTACTCCTAGCTCTGTATTCAGGGCTCACTTCTGGTGGGCTTGAGGGATGAACTGGGCTGCTAAGATTTGGATCAAAGGCAGCCTCATGCAAAGAAATTTCCTTCATATATTCTATCTTTCTGGCCCCAACGGAAGCCTGTTTCTTAAAAGATAGCTGACAGAGCTGAAATATTTAGAAAAAACTATTTATACATAATATATAGTATTATATGAAGCTCACCACAAAGAGTAGTGAGTGCTGTTAGAGAAATAACTACATTGAGAACAATCCTAACAATGTGAATGAATGAGGGAAGTAGAAAGCCTGTCTTGAGTACAAGCGGGGGTAGGGTGGGGGGGGGAGGGAGATTTGGGACATTGGTGATGGGAATGTTGCACTGGTGAAGGGGGGGTGCTCTTTACATGACTGAAATCATACAACTACAATCATATTTGTAATCATGGTGTTTAAATAAAGATAATAAAAATTTTTTGTTGCTAAACGAATAGTTTATCATTATGTAGACTGTGGTTTGAAGTCATTTATTAATAAATAGTTTTTGACTTTGGGATTCTAAAGAAAAGAAAAAGAAAAAAACTATATATACATAATATATATAAACTACTAAAATATATAATTTTACAGTTAGGTGAAAAGCTTGGACAAAGGGGAGAATGAAAAGTAATTATAATTTATTTGCTATTCTGCTGTGAATCCCTTTATCATTAAGACTGGGAAAAATCAGATTCTTTGGGGTTTTACAAAGACCACCTTTTTTTATTAGAATTGGGGACTTTTCAGGGGTTCTTCGTTTTTATTAGGTAATTTTTCTTTTCACTCAGTAAAACTGATCCACCTTTTCCTTGCCTTAAAGAAAGTTTATATGGGGGAGAAATTTATATGGCTGAGAAGAGACCATGGGACAATATGTGGAGGCAATCAACTCTGAGAGCAGGGAGAAAAAGGTAAAGAATATTATTTAGCTAGTATAAAACAACAATTATGGAAACTTTTGTAAAATACATTGTCTCATATAAATGTGTGTAAAAAAAAAAAAAACATCCATTGCTGGGGCTGGAGAGATAGCATGGAAGAAGGGTGTTTGCCTTGCATGCAGAAGGATAGTGGTTTGAATCCCAGCATCCCATATGGCCCCCCAAGCCTGCCAGGAGTGATTTCTGAGCATAGAGCCAGGAGTAACCCCTGAACACTGCCGGGTCGGGTGTGACCCCCCAAAAAAATCTATTGCTATAATTTATATTCTAAAATGCATTAATGTTTAAATTTTTGTGTTAGTATATACTTTGTAGTGTCATATATTACAATGATGCATACATGAAGCATATTATGTTGCAATGCAATTTCAATAAAAGTGTTTTTGTTTGTTTTGTTTTGTTTTGTTTAGGGGGACACACCTGGTGATACTTAGGGTTTACTCCTGGCTATGCACTCAGAAATCGCTCCTGGCTCAGGGGACCTAATGGGATGCTGGGGGTCCAACCCAGGTCTGTCCTGGGTCAATTTCTTGCAAGGCAAACACCATACTGCTGTGCTGTCGCTCCAGCCCTAATAAAAGTTTTTTAAAAGCAGGTATTTTTCTATATACCACAGGGAAACCCAAGGCCCTTAATATATCTAAAGAACTAGATATTTAGACCCAACACTTCTGAAAATATGAGACCAAACTACATTAAACTTAAAAATGAACCTGTCAGGAGTCAAATTGGAAGGAAATGTGGAGTCATGGGTAGGAAGGGGATACAGAGTAGTGGGATTGGGAATGTGACCATAGTATGTCTGAAAATCTATTGTACACAATTATGTAAGTCAAGTTGTCTAAATGAAATGAAATGGAAAGCAGATGACAGTATCAGTTACAGTGATAAGACATGAGTTTCCAAGTGAGAAATTAGAATTTTGGAAAGCTTGAATCCACCACTGTGAATTTAATAGGTTCTAATAGATTTCTGATGAGAATGGTGATGATAGTATGAAATGTGCTTCTTTTATTAAATAGTGAAACTTCTCAAGAAAACAGCAAAAAAGCAGGCATTTGCCATTTTCTAAATATCCAATGTATGATGTTATAAAATTATGCATGAGTAAGAAAGTCTTTCAAAGTACAAAATAGATCAATGGGTTATAATGTAGCAGCATACAAAAGGTTCATTGATTTCAGTTTCAGATTTCACATTACAAGCAACCTTTAAAAAATTGTCACTTGTCCAATTTTGATGTAATACCAAAAAATAAGTCTTTCTAACACTATCTGAGCAGGTTCTTAAAATATGTCTTTCTTTGCTAACTACATATATTTGTAAAGCAGAATTTCCTTTTTGTATTTCAACAAAAGCAACATAGCATAATAAACTGAATACAGAAACAGATATTAAGATACAAATATTTTAATTAATCATAGACATTAAAATATTTATCAAAATATGTAGTTATTCTGCTTGATGAGATGTGTTTATGTGTGTTTGTGTGCTGGCAATCAAATCCAGACCTCATGCATACAAGGCAAAAATGCTCTACTGCTAAGCGACATCCTTACATTTTCCTGATGGTATTATTTAATACTGGAAAATATATTTCCACTGAAAAATGTGAATTAGGTCACCAAGTTTTGGGAGTGTTGTTTGATTATTTGGGGTTATTGTTTTTGGCCCACACCAGACAATAGTTAGTGTTCTGAGGCTAGTGTTTGAGGGAGCATGCTATGTCAGACTTCAAACCCTAATAATCCATGTGCTCCAATTTTTTAAATTATTTTCTTGTCTCTTGTTACCAGTTTCTTCTTAGTATATCAATAATTTCTATTTAAATTTCTCAATGTTAATTTTGAAATCAGTACTGATAGATATGACACATAAACACTAAAATCTCTTTGGACTCTTACAGTAATTGTACTCAACTTTAACAGAATATATCTAACTTTAAATTGACCCTTTTGGTTACTTTTAGGTAAACAATTTAGTGATGCTAAGTATGTATAAACAAAGGTTAAGCATCATCACTGTCTAGTCTCAGAACTTCTTCATCATCCCAAATAAAAACTTGTACAATGATTCTCCCATACCCTTCCCCTCTAACTAGTGATTAATCTTTAGTCTACTTTCTGTCTTGATGAATTTTCCTATTCTAGGTACTTCATGTCAAGAACCATGCAATATTTTTCTTTTAGTTCATAGTATCATATATTTTCAAGGTTTGTCCATGATGTGGAATTTTTAGAATTTCACTTTATTTTGTTGTTATTGTTGTGTTGTTTTATTTTGTTTTTGGGTCACACCTGGCAGCACTCAGGGGCTACTCCTAGCTCTACACTCAGATATTGCTCCTGGCAGGCTCAGGGGACCATATGGGATGCTAGGATTTGAACCACCATCCTTCTGCATGCAAGGCAAACACAATACCTCCATGCTATCTCTCCGGCCCCAGAATTTCACTTTATCTTAAGACTAAGTAATATTTTTATCACATGCATCTCTCATAGTTTAGTTATCTGTTAACAATTTCATGAATAATGTTACTAATAATATAATACTCCGGTATTTGTTTGAACTCAATTATTTGAGCCAGTATTTCTCAAAAGGTCACTATGTGGTCCTGTGGATCCCCAAGAAATTCCAAGATGGTCACAGGTGGAAATCAAATACATGGGAGTCATGTTATAAAACTGGTTTATCAACCAGCCAGGCTAGTGGAAGCCACACAAAGCAAACAGATCAGAAGGAGGTCACTCACAGTCATAAAAAGATTGAAAAGTATTGGGGTTATATACTGAAAATGGAATTCCTGGGCCTTGTACTAATTTTTTGACTACTTATTAAATGATACTCAATTCTTTTCGAGAGTATAAGTGGGTCTAACACAGAAAAAATTAAAGATTGTGAATTACTATCCTAAAATATTCCAGCTTTATCTTGGTAACTTCTGCTTTTTATTTAAGATAATGGCAGGCATTATCTGTTCAAAAAAATGTCTATCCAACCATATGTTACATGAGGCTTTCCTATATTTAGCCTACTTAAAGCTTTATCTTGGATCTTAGTTTTTTGTATTTTTATCAAATATTCTTTCACATTCTCCTCTTTATACTCAAAAGTCATTGAGAATGATATTTATATTTCTTCCATTTCGATCTATAACCAATATCTGAAATATTTAAGTGCTTTATGAAGCAAATTAAATATAGGATAGGAACATTCTAAAGGTGTATTCCAGGTTATAGTCATGTGCCATCTCTATAGTCTAGTAATGGCTGCTTGTAGGACTATATTGAAGAATTTGGTCACATAGAGATGCAGTAAGAAGTAACACAGGGATTAACAGGATTGTGAAGTGTGGAAAGATCTATATTAGGACTAGAAAAGTTCCCTTTCAATTCAAATAGTTCCTTCAGAAAATACATTAATTTTAATCTTCAAATATTATCCTTAATATTTTAGCCTAAAATGTGATGCCTCTTTTATTTGTAAATTATAAATTAATGTGTTATAAAATCCACCAGAGAAAAAACAAAAACATTCCCTCTTTGGTCTGCATCTCTACCAAGATCAAAAGTCCTATATAGAATTTGTCGTGAATTTTTACAAATATATCAATGCAATTTTATGATAATATGAGGCTATTAGGTTTGAAATGACTCATACTGCTTTCATCTTGGGACTCATTCCTTATACAAGCAGCATTAAGAGACAAATATATACAGCCCTGTTTTCAATTTTATTTCTAGTTGCATGTCTTTAGTTTTTCTTTAAAAATTTATGCATTGTGGGAAAATGAAAATCATTCAGATGTGAATTATTACATTGTTTTTCTAATATCTCCTCTTATAAATGGGCAACTAGTGGAGTTTAAGAAATAAAAGCTTATATTGGGGCCGGAGAGATAGCACAGCAGTAAGGCTTTTGCCTTAGATGCAGAAGGACCATGGTTCGAATCCCGGCATCCCATATGGTCCCCCAAGCCTGCCAGGAGCGATTTCTGAGCATAGAGCCAGGAGTAACCCCTGAGCGCTGCCGGATGTGACCCAAAAACCAAAATCCAAAAAAACTAATTAATAAATAAAAGCTTATAGATTGAAGATATAGTACAGTAGGGAGTATACTTGTCTCACATATGATCAATCCTGGTTCAATCCCTGGCACCTGAGATGGTCCCTAAACCCTTCCAGGAGTGATCCCTGAGCACAGAGCCAGGAGTAAGCTTTGAGAACCACTAGATATGACCAAAATAACAAAAAGAAAAAGAAAAGAATAGTTTATGTGAAAAATATTGTAAAGACTTAATAATTCTTTAGAGAAAAAACTAACAGGATACATTTGAATATGGATTCTAAAATTATACGAACTTCATTTCAAGAAACAATAGAAATAGAAATATTAATATCCATGTGTACTGCATATGCTGTTATATATGAGTTAATTTTTTCATATATGATCCTGAGGTATTTAAATTGTACTGGAAGTGCAATTCCTAGCAGGATTCTTTCATCTGTACTGTTTAGATTTGTTTACAGGTTACTGGTATCAGAAAATGAACTATGTACTTAATCTGGACTATGTAGAAACAATAGAGAATATCATGGAAAAAAAAGATGTTACCTTCAAAATGGTAGAAAAAAAGTTTAATTATTTGCAGCTAGGAAAAAATATGAATGCTTTTTTCATAAGCTGTTTAAACAATAAATGTAACAGAAAAAATGCAACCAAGGCAGAAAATATACCACCTTGAATTTTATAGCCCTTTTGGCTTCTTAAAAACATTCTCACATCCATTATTTCATTTTATCCTCCCAAGAAACCTATGAGGTAGGTAAGTCAGGTTTCATTATCTCCAAGATTTATCTAACACTCTTGCCACTACTATTTTATGATAGGGTTCATGGATCCAGAGAGAAGAATATTCCTTCTATTAAAGCTATATCTGGTGACTCACAAGAATCTAAAACATGAATTAACCAGTATGTATTACTAAGGACAAAGACACACTTAGCCTGAGAATCAGCTATTCTTAAGAGCAAAATTCTACCAGCAAAATTAGCAATAAGCACCTTTTTTTTGCTTTACTAAAGTGTGAATTTCCAAACAAACCACTTTAACTTGAAATTATTGGGGTCATTATAAAGGGTACCCCTATGCTAAGATTCAAAAAATTAGGTTCAAAATTTATTAACTCTTTTTTATTTAATTTAATCATCTTTCTGGTCTCGCAAAGACCAAAATTCAAGAGGAAAAGAGAGGAAAGACAAAGCAACAAATAGGAATTTTAGGCCACAACTATGCAGTGAAAAAAAAAAAACCTGCACTGTAGGGGTAAAAAAATAACTTGGCTATCAAAATAAATGGAAAAAAAAGAAACCGCACTGTGTGCACAGAGCCTATGTTTCTGTTTAATTTAAAATTAGCAAAATATTGCTCTGTGTGTGTCTTAATAGAAATATAGTGAATGATATTTATTTAATGCAGATAATATATGAGCAGAGTAAAGTTTGCTTACTTACTAGCTCAATTTCAATGTCTGTATTTCTATAACATGATATAAAGCATTTCTTTGGGAGTTAGGATGAGCAGAATTGATGTTCAGCTGTGTTTATCAGTATTATCTATTCACTTGTTTGTAGCTAACATTCTCTGACTGACTGAGAACTGGTGCGTGCATGTTAAGCATCTTACATACCATCCCTGACAAGATGGCTTGATTTTTGTCTCTCTACTTTGGAATATGATTGAGATAATAGACACACCTATATTGTATTATGCATTTATAGAGACATCTATACATATGTTAAAGAAAGAAGGGTAATGAAAAACAATTAATCTTGGCTTATAAAATAAGAATAGCCATGTATCAGGTGGCACATACTCCATGTCCACTATGGTTCTAATTTCCACAATTTATCTCACCAAGTTTGTATATATTTGGAGGGAGGGATCTGTCTCCCAAGTGGAGTGGTACTTAGGAGTCCCAAGGGCCCTTTCAAGTGATTCTCAGTAAACTCAGCCTGCAGTTCAGTGCTAGGCCCCAAAAATACAGTATTGATCAGATTCTGAAAAGCTGGAAGCCCTAGCAGGGGTCCTCAAACTTTTTAAACAGGGGCCAGACTGTTGGAGGACCAGATTATAGTAATAACAAAAATTATGAACAAATTTCTATGCACACTGCATATATCTTATTTAGAAGTGAAGAAACAAAATGGGAATAAATACAATATGTGGCCAGCGGGCCGTAGTTTGAAGACCCCTGCCGCAGCCACCACAGCAGTGGTTGGGGGGGGGGGGGGCTCTAGAGCTATTCCCAGCAGTCCTCAGAAGAGCAAGTGGCACCAGGGATGAAACTAAAGTTGGAAACATAACCCCTGTACTAGTTCTTTGATCTCCTATATCCATTTCTTACTCTAATGGCTGAGTTGTTTTAAAACGGACTCTTTTTTATTTTACTTTATTGAAATAATTTTCATCTACAGAGTCAGTCCTTCATCGTTGAATTTCAGATATACAATGAGTCAGGGTCCTTCCCACCACCAGGGTCAACCTCCCTTCACCAATGGACCCAAAGTGCATCCAATACCACCACTCTTTGCCCCTGGGCCTGCTAGTATAACAGGAAGCTTCTTTCAATAAAATTGACCCTAATACCATTCTTCCATGATGCTTACATTTCTGTAGAAAATTTTTAAATTATATAGTATTACAAGTCAGGCAGCAAAATTTAAATTTGGCAAGATTCAGGAAGCTTCTACTGAGTTACAGACCTGTAGTCACAATACCTGATCAAAAGGTTCTTTTGCTTCTCCATTCCCTATATCGATCCTATTACTTCAATTTAACTGAACTTTATTGTTTTGCAGGATACAGTTGAACTTAGTTGCTGTGATCAGAAATTTAGTGGTAAGTGAAGAAACAAGAAAGCCACCCCACTTTGCACTTTGTCAGGGTTCCAGTCTGGTAGCTAACAACCCTGTTGTGCTAAATCACATGAGCCAGGATTTGTATCCCACACATCTGGAGTCAATTCAGAGTAATTTGCATAAATAAGTTCTATGAGCCTTATGAGTGTAAACTGAGAATAATCCTCTACATAGTGCTTCTCTTGACTTATCCTGTTCTACTATCCAAACACAGTTATTCCTGCTGGGAACTAGCATTATGGTTTGAAAGAAGAGTTTGGCTGAAATGATAGTAGAGTAGGTAGGACAATTGACTTGCATGCAGCCAACTGGTTTTAAGTCCTGGCACCACATATGCAAAACCTGCTAGTTGTGATGCTGAGCACAGAGTTCCTACTAAGCACTGAGCACCACTGCTGGGTATGGCTCAAAAAGAATTAATTAAATAAAGAGATTGGCTTTTTTCATACCTTCTTGTGGGAAAGTAAATTGTTGCAACCTCCATGGAAATGGTAAGGAGAGTACTTTAAAACATAAAAATGAATGGGGCTAGAGAAATAGAAAAATAAGTAGAAAGCTTGCCTTGATGTGGCTGACCCAGATTTAATCACCAGCATCTCATATAATTCCCAGTGCAATTCTGATTGCAGAATCAACAGTAACCCTTCAGCACCACTGAATGTGGTGTCCCCAAAACCAAAAATAAAATTAAATTTAATGTAACTAATAGAAGTAATCCATTTCATTTGATCACCACTCTATTCCAGCAACATTACTCATAGGCATTAGGGGCTGGAGAAATACAGAGCATTAGGGCATTTTTCTTGCAAGTGGCTGACCCAGGATAGACCTAGGTTTGATCCCCAGTGTCCCATATGGTCCTCTAAGTCAGGAGTAATTTCTGAGTGTATAGCCAGGAATAATGCCTGAGAGTCAATGGGTGTGGCCCAAAAAGCAAAAAGAGGGGGGTGGGGGGATTTCAAAACACGAATTTGAAAATATATTTGCACTCCAATTTTCATAGAAATTCAGAAATAGAATTAAGAAATGGGATGTTAGAAATAGACATATTCAGAAATGCCAAAACAAAAGCAACCTAAAATCCATCATTACATTACAAAAGAAACCATGATATATATTGTTGAAATGTTACTGTGCCATTAAAACAGAAGAAATTATAGATTTGGGGGGAAATGGAAAAAAACTCGAGGCAATTATGCTAAGTGAAATACATTTTTTGTTATTAATGTTGTTAACACTGCAATGATTAGGTATTACACACATAGTTGGCTATTGTACTCTTGTACTTGTCTATGGTGTTTGAACCTTAACCTCACTCTTTAGTTGCTATGCTGACACATATTCTTGTCCTAGTGACCACTGTCTGGGCTACTCACACATTTTATTTTTTAGTTTCAATGCTCTCTAGGACTCACACTCCTTACTTTCAATGCTGTGGTACAACGGAGTTGACAAGTTTTGGTGTAGCACCAAGGATTCAAAAGAGAAGAGCTACTGGACAAACAGTGCATCTTGACACCACTTTGGGGATAAAATTTATAGTTTGGCACTGTTAAAATTGAGAGACTCTTGACCACCCCCGGTCACCAATCCTTACTTTTAAATACTCTACCATGAGTGTTTGCATTTATTTTTGATGACTGCTATAAGAAAGTACCACAAACTTTGTCACTTAAAACAATAAAAATTGATTCTCTCATGATTCTAAAGATTAGAAATCCAAGACCTTACTGTCAGCAGCTTTCATTCCATTTTGGAGTCTATGAAGGAAAATCAGTTTCTTGCCCTATCCCAGTTCTGTGGACACTTCAATATTTTGGTTCATAGACCAATTGCTCCAATCCCTGCCTTTCATCTTCACATGTGTCTTTGCCTAAATAAACATAGTTCATTGGATTATGGTCTATCCTCTCTAAACCTGTGTGATTTCATCTATACTTAATTATATCTGAAAAACATTCCTATATCTAAAAGAATTCACATTTACAGGTTATAGGGGCCAGTGCTTCAATATTTCTTTCTGAGGTGCACAATTTAACTCAGCAGTATGTTTACTCTTCATTCTTTTTCATTGTTAAATATATTATATATATATATATATATATATATATAGAGAGAGAGAGAGAGAGAGAGAGAGAAAGAGAGAGAAGAAAATGTCTGCCATAGACAGTCGGGGAGAGGACAGGGAAGAAGGGAGGGAAATTGGGAGCATTGTTGGCAGGAAATGTGCATTGGTGAAAGGTATTGTACATTGTATTACATACATTGTAGGTATGTACGTTGTATGTCTCAACTATAAACAACTTTGTAACTATGAAAACACTATTATGAACTACTGTGTACATCAAGGTGTTTAAATAAAATAACATTTAAAAAATCAGATAGGCATACAGACCACTGTAACAAAATAGAGGGTCCAGACTACTCTTAAACAAGTAATGGAATAAGGGAAAGCTTTTAACCGACAAGTTTTGTGAAAAGCTAAACAAAAAAATAAGAAAAAGGAGGGAAGGAAGGAAGGAAGGAAGGAAGGAAGGAAGGAAGGAAGGAAGGAAGGAAGGAAGGAAGGAAGGAAGGAAGGAAGGAAGGAAGGAAGGAAGGAAGGAAGGAAGGAAGGAAGGAAGGAAGGAAGGAAGGAAGGAAGGAAGGAAGGAAGGAAGGAAGGAAGAAGAAGAAAGAAAACGAAGAAAATACAGCAATTGGGAGAAGACATTTGTACATCATATGTTTGAAAGGGAGTTTATACCTAAAATAAAGCACTGACATAACTCAATAAGGCAATCCAACAGGAAAAAATGACCATAAGACCTGAATAAGCACTTTTCAAAAATATGTAGCTATACCACAGCTGTGTGAAAAATGTTTAACATCACTTTTTCTTAAGGAAGTGTAAATCAAAACCACCATGAGTCAAAATATCTCACATTGAAGAGATTGAAAACAATAAGTATTGATAGAGATGTGGAGTAAAATGAACTTTTGCAAACTGGTGGTAGCAATGTAAATTGATTCTGTCTGAATGAAAATGGTATTGACAATCCTTTAAAAATGAAAATACACTACAATCCAGAAATATCACTTCTGAATATTTATCTCAAGGATATGGAAAAAAATAATTTGAAGAGAAGTATCCATGTCTATGTTAATAGTACTATTACTTCAAATACCAAAACATGAAGTTTCTATAAATACCTATCAGTGCAGATCAAAGAAAGCTAAAGTATATAAACTCCATGGACCACTACTCTCAGAAAAAAAAAATTGAGGTGGTGCCTTTTGAAATAAAATGAATGGATCTTTAGATAATGATGTTAAATGAAATAAGAAAGGAAGTGAAAGACAATTTCAGATAGTTTCACTCATGTGGAACATAAATAACTAAATCAGATGAAGTACAAAAGACAACAAAACTAAATTTTAATAATTGTGGTTTTCCTACAGAAAGAAAGTAAGGGTCAATTTATGTAAAAGGTCTTCTTGGTGGCGGAATTGAATTAAAACTTCTACAATAACTATGGTGAACTCTCCCTAAAGCTAAATACCTGAGACTCTATACCAAGAATTAGAAGCCAAGGAGAATTTAGTCAAAAGAAAGTCAATGTTGGTTGGGTGTAGCAAAGGACGACATGTTTTATTACTGTTAACCAGCAAGGAATAAATGATCATTTTGTTGGTTTTAATATTAGCCCAAAACACTTACTTTATAACAGACTTGGATTTCTCAGTCTTAGCACTTTTAACATAGAGCAAAGGCAACTTTATAGGCCTCAGATATATTATGCTGAACAGTTTAAGAAATGTATTAACGGCTGAAGAGATAGCAGGGAGGTAAGGGCATTTGCCTTACATCCAGAAGGACAGTGGTTCAAATCCCGGCATCCCAATTGGTCCCCCATGCCTGCCAGGGGCGATTTCTGAGCACAGAGCCAGGAGTAACCCCTTAGTGCTGCAGGGTGTGACCCAAAAACAAAACAAACAAAAAAAAAAACCGTAAAAAAAAAAAAAAAAAAAAAACAGAAATGTATTAACATCACAGGTTACTAAACCAAATCACAGGTTAGTAAACCCGCTTGACCTGAGGTTTCCAAACTTGTTTGTCCTATCACCTCCTTTTCAGAAAAATCAACTACTCGCTTCTTCCCCACATCCTGAGCAATTTTACGCTTTTAAGCAAACAAACAGAAAGTATCCTCCAATTAGTTAAGTTTCCTAATGAACCCACTAGATTATTTCAGTGACCCTTGGTGGGTGATAATAACCAGTTATTAAGAAATGCTATATTAGTAGCATTTAGTAGAAATTTAGTAGTAGCATTAGTAGAAATCAGTAGCTGCTCAATCCTCAGCTGTGACTACTGAAATATCTTAAATAAAGTAAGAACATTCCCTGATATGGGGGCTGGAGCAGTGGTGCAGTGGTAAGGCATTTGCCTTGCACGAGGCTGACCTAGTACGAACCTCAGTTCTATCCCCCCAGTGTCCCATATGGTCCTCTGAGTCAGGAGAAATTTCTGAGTGCATAGCCAGGAGTAACTCCTGAGCATCACTGGGTGTTGCCCAAAAACAACAACAACAACAACAACAAAATCTCCTGATATGTTAGGACAAATTGCTCCCAATTCAGAAACATAGGTATAAGTTTATATTTAAGATAGATTTTGAATTTCATAACATCTGTGAAAGTAGAAATTTCTATAATATTTTTATAGTCCCTCAGGAAACCAATTATTTTTCAAGAACAAATCTTCCACAGTTTTTCCTATGTTTAAGACCGTTTAAATCAACTATCTCTATAAAACATTTAAGAGGTTTTTCTAACATAATTACCTTATTAAAAAGATGAGATCATGTCATTTATTGTTCTCTAAAATCTAAGGTTGTTTCAGGTGTGTGTGTGTGTGTGTGTGTGTGTGTGTGTGTGTGTGTGTGTGTGTTTATGCTGGTTCTCATTTGGAAAAGAAATAAGACAATTATTTCATTTGAAAGTTGTTTTCCTGTGGCTCTGAGGAGAAAGAAAGAGATGGTGGAAAGGGAGAAAGAAAGTGAAAAGACTATTTCAATAGAAACTTGGGGAGATTTTTTTATGTTAAATGGGGACATTTTCTTTGCTCTTGTGGGATTCTAATCCCCTTTATTGGCCATTGTGTTCAACATTAAACAAACACTGAACTCTATTACACAACCTGGTCAGACAAAGGGTCAGTTCAATATTCTGGTGAATAGTTTCCAATATTCAAATTATTATATTATTCATTAACATAAAAAATGAAAGGTCTGCACAATGGTTACAGAAATAGAAGCAAATCAAGTACCTCTTCAGAATCAGAGGATATAAATTTTCTAAAGTGAATCACATGGACATGGTCTCTATTCTCTGAGAGGTTTCAGTCTAGTGTATAGATATAAAAAATAATTTTAATAGTTATATTGAGTGTCTGGGAATACTCCAGTTGCTTGATCCATGTTTCTTCCCCTACATAATAAGTGAAACACTTGAACTAATACTTGGGACCCTGACATCAGACCAAATTGTCTGAATTCTTTTTTTTTTTTTTTTTGGTTTTTGGGCCACACCCGGCGGTGCTCAGGGGTTACTCCTGGCTCTCTGCTCAGAAATAGCTCCTGGCAGGCACGGGGGGGGGGGGGGCATATGGGACACTGGGATTCGAACCAATCACCTTTGGTCCTGGATCGGCTGCTTGCAAGGCAAACACCGCTGTGCTATCTCTCCGGGCCCAACTTGTCTGAATTCTAACAAGCATCATCAATATAGGCCTCAATGAGCATCGTAATTAAAGCATGAAGACTACAAACAGGTGTGCAACTTGAATCATCAAAACAATATGTAGAGGGAAACATCATTTTTCAATAGTTATACCAATGTTACTATGAAGTTACTATAAAATTCAATAAATCTATCCATCATAAAACTTCCTAAGCTGAGAGTCTCCACCCGGTTGTGCTTCTTCTGAGGAAACTGAGGAACTGAAGGGAGCCCTGTCCTATTCTTCTCTGTCTTTCCTGAACTCTGGAAGCTCTTCTCAGAGCCCTGGGAAGCGAACTCCAAAAAAACTACTTTCGGAAGCTAGCCAGCGAGCCAGTGAGTGAGTAAGAAATGGCTGCATGTGGGGGTTTCCAGGCAGAGTGCTGATTGCTCTACCTGCAGAGTCTCCACCCGGCTGTGCTTCTTCTGAGGAAACTGAGGACCTGAAGGGAGCCCTGTCCTACTCTTCTCTGTCTTTCCTGAACTCTGGAAGCTCTCCTCAGCCCTGGGAAGCGAACCCCAAAGAAACTACATTCGGAAGCTACCCAGCGAGCCAGTGAGTAAGAAATGGCTGGATGTGGGGGTTGCCAGGCAGAGTGCTGATTGCTCTACCTGCAGAGTCTCCACCAGGCTGTGCTCCTTCTGAGGAAACTGAGGACCTGAAGGGAGCCCTGTCCTACTCTTCTCTGTCTTTCCTGAACTCTGGAAGCTCACCTCAGAGCCCTGGGAAGCAAACCCCCCAAAAACTGAAGCTACCCAGCAACTCTCCTCAGAGTCTTGGGAAGCGACCCCAAAAATACAGCATTCTGAAGCTGCCAAGCAAGCGAGTGAAAACTACGCCTGTCCAGTGGGGTCCGACTGTGAAAAACTGTGAGTGCTTCCTGTGTGTGTCTCTCTACTATCCTGTTGCGTGAACCTCTTGAGAGTGGGCTGAAAAGAGGCTCCAGAAGGCACTTAGCTCCACTTCGCTAATCAGCCGTGCGCTCTTTCTAAAAAAATAACACCATCACAAGAAGAAAAAAAAACACACTAAGAACTGTGTTGGATCACAGAAGCAAGAACTTCTCTCCAGACTGTCTTCTCTGCTGCGTGCTCGGGCCTAAGATTTGATCCTGTGTGAGGCTTCATCCACGGAGGACTCCCCTACCTTGGAGGCAAGCCGGCCCATCCAGAAACGGAGGAGCCAGAGAAGTGTGCTGCCTGCATCATATAACCAATGAATACCACCACAACACGTAGAAAAACCCACAATACAAGTGTGACAATGGGAAAACAACGCAGGCCAACATCAGACATAGAGAATGAAGATAACAATTCTGATGACCAGTTAATGACCAACCAACTAATCAACCTCTCAGATAAGGACTTTAGAGTAGCAATATGGAAGATGCTCAAAGACCTCAAAAAAACCATGGATAGAGTGGAACAGAACACTAATAATAATCAAGAAAATATGAAGACAGAAATCACAAAACTCCAAACTGAAATAACATGTCAACTAACAGGACTGAAAAAATCAGTAAACGAAGTGAATGACAAAATGGATAAGCTCTGGGACAGGGTATCAGAAGCTGAGAATAGACTTGGTGCTGTGGAAGATGAGATACATAACAATTCCATACAGCAGGAGAAATTGGAAAAAAAACTTAAAGCAAATGAACAGACAATGGAAAAATTAGTCAAAGAATGGGAACAGATGAAAATAGAAGTCTATGATAAGATCAACAGAAACAACTTAAGAATCATTGGAGTCCCAGAGACCCAGAAAGAAAATTTCCAGGAAGAATCAACGGTCAAGAACATCATTAAAGAATATATGTGATCAAAGAATATATGTGATCAAATCCTGCATGCTCGAAGAGTACCAACCAAAAGAGACCCCAGAAAAACTACCCCAAGACACATCCTAGTCACAATGACAAATCCCACAGATAGAGACAGAATTCTGAAAACAGCAAGATCAAAAGAGGAAATTACATTCAAGCAAGCGTCCTTGAGATTTACAGCAGACCTGTCACCAGAAACACTCAATGCCAGAAAGCAGTGGTGGGATATTGTGACAAGACTGAATGAAATGAATGCTTCACCTAGAATACTGTACCCAGCAAAACTCACTTTCCGGTTTGACGGAAGAATACATGGTTTCACAGACAAAAAACAGCTCAGAAACTTTATAGACTCAAAACCAGTCTTAAGAGAAAAACTGAAAGACCTAATTTAAAACAAGACTAACCAAAAGACACACCAAATTTCGATATAAAGATGGCATTAAATCCCAGGACAATTCTTTCTCTCAACGTCAATGGACTAAATGCACCAGTCAAGAGACACAGAGTGGCTAAATGGATCAAAAAACTCAATCCAACCTTCTGCTGCCTACAAGAAATGCACCTGAATAGACAGAACAAAATAGACTCAAAATAAAAGGCTGGAGAAAAATTATCCAAGCAAACAACACCCATAAAAAAGCTGGTGAGGGTGTGCTGCATCCTCCACACTAAGAACTAATGGCCAGATGTGACCCAACATGTGACACACGGGTCCCCCACTCGCTGGCCCGTGCAGTTGTTTCCAAGGGATGGGAGACGGAACTATGTGCTCAGAGATCTCTCCTCAGAGGTCCCTCCTCAAAAGCAGCAGAACAAGATCCAAACTGGGCAAAGAGCCACAGTATAAAAATAATGAGAAGAGGCAAAGCGCAGCATTCATTTTGGCCGGGAGCCGCATGCCACTCGAGAGCCGCATGTTCGCCACCCCTGATATATATGATGATATACAGAGAGACAGACAGACAGATAATAGATAGATATGTAGAAATATGATAGATGATAGAGAGATAGATGATAGAGATAGATAGATAGATAGATAGATAGATAGATAGATAGATAGATAGATAGATAGATAGATAGATAGATTAGATAGATAGATAGATAGATAGATAGATAGATAGATAGATAGATAGATAGATAGATAGATAGATAGATAGATAGATAGATGACAGATTAGATGATAGATAGATAGATAGATAGATAGATAGATAGATAGATAGATAGATAGATAGATAGATAGATAGATAGATAGATAGATAGTGTTTGGAGTCTAGAAACTGAGAGAACCCCACTGGGACCAGATTGGTGTTTAATGGTATGTTTGGTTGAGTTGTTCTCTTTCTGTATGAGGTTCTTGAGAATGAGGTCACCCCAGAAATTCCCAGATGGCACTCCTATCCATTTCCAATGATTACAGTAAAAATCCTGAGTTTCACTGAACCATATTGGATTCAGTGCTCATCTTTAGATTCATGATTGCAAGCTGAGATGGAATGTACTTTTGGATTAGCCTTTCATATGGGTCATATGGGGATGGAATGATGATCTACATATCAAACATATGTTTAGTATTCAAGACACATAAAGAATGGACAAAGGTGAACAAAAGAAATCTATAAAATGTGAGGAGGAAATTAACAGGAACTTCTCTAAAGAAGATAGACAAATAGTCAATAGGCGCATGAAAATGTGCTTATCATTACTTATTATCAGAGACATCCAAATTGAGACGTAAGATATAATCATCAGTGAGAATGACACATATCAAAAACTGGGAACAATCTCTATTAATAAGGATGTGGTATAAAAAATAAAAGGAAACTTTCACCTACTGCTGATGGAAATGTGTAATTTAACAGCTATGCAAAGCAGTATGGAGATTTCTATTTTTTATTTTATCATATCTTTATTTAAGCACCATGATTACAACACATTTGTAGTTGAGTATCAGTTATAAAAAGGAATATCCCCCTTCCCCAGTGCAAACTTTCCACCACTGGAAGCACCCCATCTTCCTTTTCCCCCATCCCCTTCCTGTATTCCAGATAGGCATTTTATTTCTCTCACTCACTACCACTTTCATGATATTTATTAGTGTAATTATTTCTCTAACTGCACTCAACCACTCTTTGTGGTCAGCTTTATATTGTGGGCCAGTCCTACCAGCCCTCATCTCTATTGTTTCTGTGTATTATTATAATACTATCATTTATTTTTCTTAAATCCCACAGATGGGTGAGACTATCAGGTGTTTATCTCTCTCCATCTGACTCACTTCACTCAGCATAATAGTTCCCAAGTTCATCCATGTATAGAAAAATTTTATGATTTTATTTTTTCTGACTGCTGCATAATATTCCATTATGTGTGTGTACCATAGTTTCTTTAGCCATTCATCTGTTTTCAGGCATCTGGTTTGTTTTCCATTATAGTATGGAGATTTCTTATAAAAGACAAAATAGAATTGCCATATGATATAATTTCTGTTCTTGGTATCTATCTTCAGGACACAAAACATTTATCCAAAAGGACACATACCTTATTATTTATAGCATTTAGCAAGATAAAAAGGATATAGACCTAGTTGTCCAAAAACAGACAAGTAAATATTTGAAAATGTGGTGTACATACACAATGAAATATCATCTAGCTGAGAGAAAGGATGAAATAATTTAATTTTCTGCAACTTGGACTGAACTGGAAAATATTATATAAATCTGAAGAAAGACAAATAATGAAACAATTTCATTATACCATGGTATACAGAATAACAGGTCAAGGAAATGCCAGCTGTCAAAATAGGGATACCTAGATTATCCTGGTCTCTACATTATATAATTGAGAAAAATAGGGAAAGAAAGAAACAGGGGGATAAAAAAATAGGTAAATAGGAAATAACAGGGATGTGGCAGCTACCTCAGATACACTGCTGGTTTAGAGCTGTGGTATATCTAAAATATCTGAACCACAGAACCAACAAAACTGAAAGCGTGAGATACAAACTACAGGAAATCTTTAAAATATTGGGGCCAGAGTGATAGCACAGCAGTAGGGTATTCGCCTTGTACACTGCTGACCCAGGGCAAATCGTGGTTTGGTTCTCAGCATCCTATATGGTCTCCTGAGCCTGCTAGAAGAGATTATTGAGCACAGATCCAGGAGTAACCCCTGAGCACCACCAGGTGTGGCAAAAAAAAAAAAAAAAAAAAAGACTTTAAAATATGCCAGTCAGTGAGACAGACTGGAGAGTGGGAGGAAAACTGGGGACACTGGTAAAGAGAAGTTGGCATTGCTGTTGTAACATTGTATATCTGAAACTTAGCTATGAATAGCATTGCAAATCATGATGCCTATTTTAAAAATATTTTTAAGAGAGATGGTGCAGAGGTAGGGCATTTGCCTTGCACATGGCTGACCCAAGATGGATCTGGGTTCAATCCCCTGGGTCCTATATGGTCCCCCAAGCTAGAAGTGATTTCTGAGCTCATAGCCAGGAGTAACCCCTGAGCATCACCAGGTGTGCCCCCCCAAAAAAACTAAACAAACAACAACAACAACAAACTGCAACAACAAGAAATGGAAGAAAAGAGAGGAAATATTTTTTGTTGTTTTTCTTGCCCAGTGATGCTCAGGGTTTTCTCCTGGCTTTGTATTCATGAATCATTCCTGAAGGACTCAGAGCATCATCTAAAATGCAGGGGGTTGAAATCAGATTAGCCCCCATGTAAGTCAAGTGTTTACTATCAAGAGAGAAAAAAAATAATTTTATCTTCTCACCCCTTTATTTTTATTTTCTTCTATTATTTTTTGTAAAATAATATCTTTATTTAAGCACCATGATTAGAAACATGATTGTAGTTGGTTTCGGTCATAAAAAGACCTTTTTTCCCCTTTGTTTCCTTTTATTTAAATAGCATAATTACAAAGTTGTTTATGATTGATTTTCACTATTACTATATATATATACCACTATATATATATATATATATATATATATATATATATATATATATATATATATATAAAACTAACACTTGGAGCATTTTTTATGTCATGATACTCAGATAAACAAGAGGAAATCCAACTCAAAACAATTTAAGTAAAAACAATGTATGACTTACTCGAATGTAAAGTTCAGCAATGATGCTCCAGGCAGGGCTGCTTTTGGGGTACTCTAGCTTGTTTTCTGCCAGCTAGCTATGTTTTCAGACTCCAGTTTGTGTTAATGTCATGAATAAGGCAACTTAATTGTGTATGCAACTCCTCCTATCTCTCCCAAATTAGTAAAAAAGATTTACTGTGTTCAGTCTTGAATAGTCACACCCAGTAGAAACTGGGCATATTCATTTGGCCCTGAGGTCGCAAATTCACCACTGTAACACAAAATCCCACTATCCCATAGAACAGGAGAAAGACAAATCATTAAAATAAAAACAGTGCTGTTCAAGCAGAAAGTGCAATAAAAGCCAGGCAGGGAAAAAGAGCAAATGCCACAAAAAATTTCAAATTAAGAACAGGCAAGGTGTCAGGTAGGTGATATGGACACCAAGCTAAGGGATATATTGGACCCCTTAGAGAATATATCCCCTAGGGGCCAGAGAGATAGCACAGAGGTAGGGGCATTTGCCTTGCCACATGGCCAACCAGAGATAGACCCAGGTTCAATCCCCTGCATCCCAAATAGTCCCCCAAGACTGCCAGGAGTGATTTCTGAGTGCAGAGCCAGGAGTAACCCCTAGTACCTCTGGGTGGAGCCAAAAATAAATAAATAAATAAATAAATATCTCCCCTGCTCAACACCCTTCTCTATTCCAAAAACTAGAAAAAGAAAAAGAAATAGAGTGAAGAAGGGGGAAAAGCAAGATGAGGAGGCAATGGGGAAATAATCTTTTTAACATGAAAACTAAAGGAACCAATCCAGAGACATCTAATTAGAAGGCGAGATGAGGACCAATCCAAAGGCCTCTACCAACAAAGACTAATAGAAATGGGCAAGAAAAATAGTACATATTCATGGATATTCTAATTTGTAAATTGGATTTTTGTGAATAGAAACACCTGTCTCTAAGAGAGAAGAGATAAATGGTCCTTTCAGACCAATTATATTTCAACCAGATTTATCAAGATACAATTGACATGGAATATTGTATAAGTTTATGGTAAACAAAATAATTACCACAATGGAATTACCTCTGTGGTGGTCGAAAATGATCTCTCAGGATGGATATTTAGTGCAGGAATTGAGGAACATGTCTCCTTGTGGTTGATCCAAGTTCAATTCCAGTGCCACATGATTCTCTGAGCACTAAAGGGATCAGTCCTGCGAGAACCACCATATATAGTGATGATAATATATGATGATATTCCTTGTAGGTTTCCCTAAACTTTGGTCATAAGTATGAAAATTCTCCCCAGTAGGGTTGGAGAGGATAGCACGGAGGTAAGGCGTTTGCCTTGCATGCAGAAGGATGGTGGTTCAAATCCTGGCATCCCATATGGTCCCCTGAACCTACCAGGAGCAATTTCTGAGTGTAGAGCCAGAAAAACCCATGAGCGCTGCTGGGTATGACACAAAAACAAAAACGAAAATTCTCCCAGAGTCAAACCCTCATTGAGTATTATAAATTGGGTGAACAACAATCAGTTTCCTACGAAGGCCCTGATATGTGTAGAAAACTTGGCAGTAAAGGATTAAATTCTTGGCCACATTTTGTATATCACTTCAACTTCTCACATTTACTCTATGAAATGAGAATTCTTAATCCCTGTTTATTGATAAAGAAACTGAGGGCTCAGGTTGGTTATATATTTTGATGGAGACCTCCCAGTTAATAAAATGAAGCCTATTTGGACCATTGCAGGCTAATCTCAGAGGTTACTCTCAGACTTAATCCCTGGCAGTGCTCTGGGAACTATATAGGATGCCAGGGGTCAAACCTAGGTCAGTTACACAGAAGGCAACAGCTAAATCCTTCCTGATTAAAACCACAACCTTACTCATGCCTAATAGTTTTTCTCTATAGTTACTAAGCATCTTCTTTTTTTGTTTGTTTTGCTTTGTTTTGTTTTGGGGTCACACCTGGCAGCACTCAGGGGTTACTCCTGGCTCTATGCTCAGAAATCGCTCCTGGCAGGCTCAGGGGACCATATGGGATGCCGGGATTCGAACCACCGACCTTTTGCATGAAAGTCAAATGCCTTACCTCACGCTATCTCTCCAGCCCAACATCTTCTGTAATGTAGATCTGCCACTGTTATTGTGAGGACTCAATGTAATAACAATTACTCTTAGTAAATTGCCACATGAATGAAATAAATCGGCTCATTGAATTAATAATGGCAAATTCTCTGGTCAATTTTCAGAATTAGATTTGAATATAAACAGAAACATTGGGGGAAATTGAATTTGACGGATCCAGTCTCTGGATTTAGATCACTCAACATTTTCCCTAGCAAGTCTTTCTAATAATCCAGGATGGATGAAGTGTCCACTATGAGCTCTCAGAGTATTAATCCAATTGTTGAATTTATGTCAGTCAGAGTTATATAATTTTACTTTCTTCTTTTCATGCTACTTATTCTAATTGACTTCATTATTTACGTCTCTCCTTCTAGACTACAAGTATCTAGAAGGCAAACAAGTCGTATCAGTTATTTTTTTATTTCTGATGCCTGACACGTGTTTAGATTTGGACAAATAAATGTTCACTATGTAAAAACATAACTCTCAGTAAAAAAAAAAAAAACATGTCAAGAGCTTCCCAAGATGGGCTGTCAGAGACAAAACTGGGGATATTCCCTCAAGAGAATAAACTGTGACTGCAGAGATGACAGTCAGACTATAATTCTCTGGTTTATAATAAAAAGACTGGAATCTAGTTATAAATTTGTTTCTTACTAGGGTTTGGTTTCACCATTTTAAAATTATCAATGGATGGAGCATCAACTGGCATAACTCAAATTACTATAGTATAAATTATAAGATGGGTTTTTCACCATTTAAGAAAAAACTTGAGTAAAAGAACTGATGGAATTCAGATAAAGTCTTTATATAGGTAATGAGTTAATGATATCATGCCAATGTTCCTTTCCAGCTCTGATCATCATATTATAGGTATTTAAGACATTAACATGATGCTAGGGAGAGAGTACAGAGTGCAATCACCTGGGTTCATTCCCAGCAATATGTACAATTTCCAAGCACTGCTAAGAGTGATCCCTGAGCATAGAGTCAGGAGTAAACCCTGAGCACTGCTAGGTGCAGACCAAAAACAGAAAGTTCAAGTTAATAAATATTAACATTGGGAAAATTGGGAAAGGAATAATCAAATTTTTGAGGTATTTAACAATTCCTCTAAATCTAAAATTAGCTAAAAATACGAGTTGGTACATTTTTTATTCTAGTTGTTAGCATGATTATAATAGCATCTATATTCATCTTGTGATATACAAAATTACTGACCTTCCAACATTACTTAGATATCCAAGACCCTCCAACAGTATTGATGGTACTTCTAGTTCACTTCTTCCTGATTTTCTCCTAAATAGTTTTATGTTTAAAGTGTACTGGAGAGAAAGCATAGTGATAGGGCATTTGCCTTGCACGCAGCCAACCCAGAATCAACAGTGGTTCGAATCCCGGTTTCCCATAGTCCCCCAAGCCAGGAACAATTTCTGAGAGCAAAGCCAGAAGAAACCCCTGAGGGCCACCGGATGTGACCAAAAATAAAAAATAAAGTGTAAGGAGGTGCTGTCATTAGATATGAGCATTCCTTTTATTTCTTTCTATCACTTAGGAGTGAGATCATTCAGCATTTGTTCATCTTTCTTTGACTTAGTTCAGTTAATAGCCACACCCTCTGGCTCCGTTCAAGTTGTAGCAAGATTTAATCTTTTCTTGTAGCTGTGTAGTATTTCATTGTATTAACATATAAGAGTTTTTTTTTTATCTTCTCAGCTATCATTGGACACTAAATTATTCTAAATAGTGCTGTAGGGAACATAGGTGTGCAATACATTTTTAAGTTAATGTTTTTTGCATTTTTAGGGATAGAGATCAAGTTGTAAAATCATTGGGTCACGTTGGGGGAATATAGACATATACTTATATATATATATATATATATATATATATATATATATATATATATATATATATATATATATTTGGGGGGGTCACACTCGGTGAAGCTCAGGGGTTACTCCTGGCTATGCGCTCAGAAATTGCTCCTGGCTTGGGGGACCATATGGGATGCCGGGGGATTGAACTGCGGTCCGTTCTAGGCTAGCATGAGCAAGGCAGATGCTTTACAGCTTGCGCCACTGCTCAGGCCCCAGGGGTTTGATATGTTGGGAGGAATGGGAGTTTTATTTGTTTGTTTCTTGTTTTGAAGCCACACCCAGCAATGCTCAGGATTTACTCCTGGCTCTGCTTTCAGGATTTTTTTCCTGGCAGTGCATAAGGACAATATGGAGTGCAAGACAAACAATCTACGTGCTGTATTATCTTTCTGGCCCACTGTTTTTAAGGTTTTTAAGAAGCTTATATGCCATTTTTCCACAAAGGAAGCATCAGGCAACATTCCCACAAGTGACTCCTTTTTTTCTACACCCCCATCAGCACTATTTCTTACTTTTTTGATATAGACAAATATTACTGTTGTGAAATGGTAGCTCATTGTTTTCACTTGCATTTCCCTCAGGCGCCTGTTAATTATCCCATGTCTTCCATAAGAAAGTATATGATCTGATCTTCTTTATGACAGGGTTGTTCATTTGTTTATTTTTCATTCATTTTTGAAAATGCTTTATAGATTATTTTGTATATGAGACTTTTACAGGTGTATGCTATACAAAAGTTTCCCCATTTGGTAGGTTAACTTTTAATCTTATCCCTATTTTATTTTTCTGTAAAATAACTTTCCAGTTTGATATGGTCTCTATACTTTTTCTATTATTTTGTTGTTGTTGTTTTGTTTGTTTCTTTGTTTTGGTGGCCACATGTGACGGTGCTCAAGTTTATTTCTGGCTTTGTGCTCAGAAATCTCTTTTGGTAGTATTTGGGGGACAACACATGAATATAGGATCAAACAAGAGTCAGCCATGTGTAAGAAAAGCACATTAACACCTGTACTATCTCTCCAGCCTATTGTTGTTTTTGTTCTCACTGTCAATTAATTAAATGAAATTAATTCATTTCAGACACCCTTAGATCAAGACCTTGGAGAGTTTTGACAATGTCTCCCTTTATATATTTAACGAACTCAGTGGCTTTGTGGTTGTTTTGTTTTGTGACGGTGCTCAGGATTTACTCCTGACTCTAAGCTCAGGGGTCTTTACTAGCATGGTTTGGGGGAACCAAATGGGGTGCTGGATATTGAACAACAGTCAGCTGCTTGCAAGACAAGCATCTTACCTGCTGCTGTACTAATCTGGCCCTGATTTTATTTTATTTGTTTTGTTTTTTTGTTTGTTTGTTTGTTTTTGGGTCACACCTGGCATCACTCAGGGGTTACTCCTGGCTCTATGCTCAGAAATTGCTCTTGGCAGGCTCAGGGAACCATATGAGATGCCTGGATTCGAACCACTGCCTTTCTGCATGCAAGGTAAACACCTTACCTCCATTCTATTTCTCCAGCCCCTGGCCCCTCTTTTTGCATTTTTTAAACCATAATCTTACAAGTTAATATAGGTGACAAAAGTTTCACCAAGAAGATCATGGAGGTGGGGCCAAAGAGAAAGTAAAGTGAGTAATAGGGCTTGTCTTGGCAAGTAGCTGATCTGAGTTCAATTCTCAGCATACTAGATGATATATGATCACCAGTGCATTGCCAAGAGTGGTTTCTGAGTGCAGAGTCAGGAGTAAGCCCTAACCACTGCCAAGTGTGCCCCTCCCACACACATATATGACAAAAAAGAAGTTTATGGGAGCAGAACACATTTATAGTTTTATGCTATTCAGAATTATAAAAGTGTGGTTCCAATGTAATTGTGAGAGTTATGGTCCATTGTTGTACTCTTAAGAGAAATCCAGTAGCATTGTCCCTGAAGGCCTTTTCCTTTATTGGGACATTCCCAGGGTCAGTTGTTTTGTTTTGGTTTTTGTTTTGTTTTGTTTTGTTTTGTTTTGAGACAGCATATCACTGACTCAAACTAAATTGCTGACAAAGAACTTAATTGCTAGAAAGATCTTCCTTCTATCCACCAAGCTGAATTGGCTTCTTGTTGATTTCTAGCACCCTCAGACTTATGAAATCGGCATTGTTTTTCCTGTTTAACCAAAATTCCCTCAATCTATTTTCAAATAGCACAATAATGTTTTTGTGGGGGCTCTGATGCTTTGATGCAACCACTTCTGAACTGTGTTGTTTTGTTTTCAGCCACAGAATGCTTAACCAAAGAAATTCTTATATGGAAGTCAATAGGCAGAGAGGCATTATTAGTAAAACTCAAGGAGGTGGTGAATGAGAGGCTCATAACTGTCTCTTCCAATTCCACTTTCTTTTACTACTGATTCTAAAAGTGCAATCTTAGATTAAACTTTCAGAGTGCAATAAAAATGAACTCTTCATCAAAACCAACTCGTCTCAAAGTCTATGGAAAAACCTAAGAACCTAATTTCACATCCTAAGGTAAGGGTGTGGAGAATATAATTCTGAGTACATGCTGTGTACTGCTCCCAAAATATAACATGTGGACAATCACTTACTTAAACATTTGTTGGTACACATTTAGTAATGATCAACAACTAAAGGTATATATTCATTTGAAATCCATCTTCTGTAATTATTAAACTGATCTCCTTTATAAATAAAAAACTGAGTTGTACACAGATACTAACTTATTCAAAATACAAGCATGCAGATCTGAGCTTTTAACACCCATATCTCTGATTTTGAACCATGATCATAACCACATTTTTTGCCTACTATTCTGTAAGAGAATTTAAAGGTATGGAGAGCCTTTTTACTTCCCAGGGCCATTTGGAAATTTATAACATTTTTTGCAGGCCATATAATACAGGCAGATGTGCTACAGGTAGTTGAAGAGAAGTATACATGTCAGTGCAATCGTGTATCAGGACCAGATGATTTCAAAAGCATTTTATGGCGAGTGGACTGAATGTTCTCCCAGCCCTCACCTGTACACTAAGTACTTTATGATTTGCAAATTATTTGAAGTGAAAATCCACTGTAAACAGACTGGCCCTGAAAGTAGCACCCACTGTGCTTTCCTCAGATTCCCCGAACTTCTCTTTGAAATAGAAGCACCAAGGAATGTCACTGCTCTGCGACCTAAGTATAAAGCATTCCTAGAACAGTAAGGTCATCTGCAAGCATGCTCTGGCTGAAGCTATCCTGGAACCCAAGTAGTGCACCTGCTTCTAGCCAGAGCTGTGTTGCTTTTGTGCAGGGCAGATGTCTGGTGAGCATCAGCCAGCAACTTCTTTATTACACTGGAGGACTGGGATCATGGTCATTGTTAGGCTTGTCCAACAGCCCTGCTCACTAGGGAGTCATCCCTCTCATCTTCAGTATCAATCCCTGGACAATCAGTAAAGTCCCCATTCCATGTGATCCAAACTAGAGCAATGGGACCCCATGTCAGGACAATTGAAACCAAAGGAGAGACAGCTCTCTTACACCTGGTGGGGTTTCTCAGTTAGAACATAATGTTAGCAACCATCTTGTCACCAGGAGACTATCAACTGGAGGTAGAAACCAAAAAAAAAAAAAAAAAAGCAATGTCAAGAAATGAAAAGACAGGTTCCAGAAAACTTCACTTCAGAGGCTGTCTCCAGCTGTGCCTTGGAATAAACGGGTTACACTTATGTAAACTAATAAATTCCCTTTGCAGCACAAAGTCATTCAAGTTGAAAGTATGACTTTTGAATCTCTGTGCGTCTCTCTCTGTCTCTCTCTCTCTGTCTCTCTCTCTGTCTCTCTCTCTGTCTCTCTCTGTCTCTCTCTGTCTCTCTCTCTGTCTCTCTCTCTGTCTCTGTCTCTCTCTGTCTCTCTGTCTCTCTCTCTCTCTCTCTCTCTCTCTCTCTCTCTCTCTCTCTCTCTCTCTCTCTCTCTCTCTCTCTCTCTCTCTCTCCCCCCCTTCTATTTGGGCCACACCCGGTGACGCTCAGGAGTTACTCCTGGCTATGTGCTCAGAAATGGCTCCTGGCTTGGGGGACCATATGGGATGCCGGGGGTGTCAAACCGTGGTCCATCTTAATGTCTCTCTGTCTCTCTTTCCTCTCTGTTTGAAGGCCAGGAAGGTTATAGCCGGTAAGTTTCTGGGGCATCTGATAAAAGGGATCAAAACCAAGATACACAAAACCTCTGCTCCACCTCATGAATCATCTTCCTGCTCTCCGACTTTCAATTTTTCTACAGCTCTCTCCTGCCCGCTTTTTAAAGTGTTATGTAATCCTACATAACACACACCCTGGTACTTCCTAGGTACATTCATTCATATTTATCCCCAAACAAAAACCTACCATTTTATCTTGCTTATCTTATTTATTTTATCTCTCCCAAATGAAACTATAAAAGCAGGACATTTGTCTATTTGTTCACAATCACACCTGGAATGACCCTGGAACATAGTACAGGCTCGATATTTGTGGCCCAAGTGAATAAGATCATTTACAACTAAAAATTAAAATCGTTTTACATGGTTTTTATGGAAAATGCCTTTGGGCCATTTTAGAATGAGCCTTACTAAGAAAGTATAAAACTTTCTTTACCATGGCCTTACAAAAAATTTTTTTTAGCTGAACTTTAAATATCTATTCAATAATCATTTATGGAACACCTGTTTATAGCAATTTCTGTGCTTAACACAGATAAATATTTGATGCCTACTCTCCTACAGTCCTCAGTTTAGTCTGGTATTTACAAAATACATATAAAACAGAATATCTCTTGCTCTCACTCTTTATTTTCTCTCTCTCTCTTTCTCTCTCTCTCTCTCTTACACACACACACACACACACACACACACACACACACACACACACACACACCCTCTTTTAAAACTTTTCTCTAGTTCCCATGACAGTATACTTCAAGGGCGGAGAAACCTTGTTATCTCTTAGGCCAGGGAATTCCCTTTCTAATTTCCCCAATACTTACTGTGCCAATGGAAGAAAAAAAAAAAAAAAAGGCACAAAACCTTGCCAAACCAGCTCTCCTTTCTTTCTTTTTTTCTTTTTCCCTTTTCCTTTTTCTTTTTTTTCTTTTTGATTTTTTCCTTTTTTTTTCCATTCTCAGGGTTGTTATTTTGTTGTTTTTGTTACTGTCATGCTTTTTTATAGTTGCTGGCTTTGTTTTTGTTTGTTTTTTGTTATGTTTTTCTTTTTTCCCCCTTTCTTCTTTTAAATTGATATTTATAACCTCTAGAAAGACTCCTCCCAGGTTTTTTCTTTTTTTCCCAACAGAACTACATAACTTGAATCATCTTGTTCTGCCTCATAAATTGGGGGGAGAAAATAGATGGTACCAGGAACAAACAGTCATATGAACATTGAGTGGAAATAAAAAATTATCAAACTTAAATACCAAAACCAAAGTCAGTGACAACAGAATCAATACCCAATCTACAACAAGCTATACACAGAGGGGACCAGTTTCACTAGCAGTCTGGGGGGCAAAGGAGGAAGATATGGGATGCATGTAGGGAACAGGGGTGGAGGAAGGACAACCCTGGTGGTGGGAATGGCCCTGATTCATTGTCACTATGTACCTTAAATATTACTGTAAAAGACTCATAATTCATTTTGGTCACAATAAAAATTGCTTAAAAATTTTTTTTCTCCCTTACCTCTGTTTTTCTTCCCTCTATTCTCTTTTCCTCTTTCTTTCTCTCTCATGCATTCTCCTATCTTTTCTTTAATTCACTGTTCAAGTATTTTAAAATTATAACTTAGTACACCTCTGAATACATTGCCACCGTTAAAAGAATGAGCCTATCTATTATCTCCAAACTTTTTTAAAAAAATATCTTTATTTAAGCACCATGATTACAAACATGTTTGTAGTTGGGTTTTAGTCATAAAAAGTACACTCCCCATTCACCAGTGCAACCTTCCAGACACTAATACCCCCTGTCTTTTTCATCCTCTTTTCTGCCCCTTTCGACTCATATCCCTATTTGATAATATGCTTTCTGTCACTATCAATTGGGTGTATTTTCAAGATGTTTTCATAAAAGAAATCATTCAATATTAACTCCTTTGCTCTTTTACTCAGCATAGTAACAGGGTTCAAGGGGTTTTTTTGTTGTTGTTGTTGTTATGTTTTCTTTGCATAAATACCCAAATGTAAAATTCTTAGATCATATGGTATTTTTTAAGAACCATAATACTATTTTCCGTTCTGACTTAAAAATGTAAAAAGTTTCATTTTTCTTCATGTTTCTGCAATCATTTGTTACCTATGTCTTGCCTATTTGATAACAGCCATTCTAACAGATCTGAGGTGATAAATCATTAAGGTATTGATTTATATCTTTCTGATTATTAGTAATGCTGGATATCTATTCAGCTACCTGTCAGTCCACTGATAGTCATCTTTAGAAAAATATCTTTACTTCTCACTTAATCTTACAATTCTTTCTTTTTTTGTGTGTGTGTGTGTGTGGTTTTTGGGTCACACCCGGCAGTGCTCAGGGTTATTCCTGGCTCCAGGCTCAGAAATTGCTCCTGGCAGGCATGGGGGACCATATGGGACACTGGGATTCGAAGCGATGACCTCCTGCATGAAAGGCAAACGCCTTACCTCCATGCTATCTCTCTGGCCCTAATCTTACAATTCTTAATCAGAGTTTTGTTTTGTTTTGTTTTTATTTTATTTTTATTTTTTTTTTGCTATTTGATTATATTTTTTGAACATTAGCAGATACATGATTTGCAAGTATTAGCATCTTTGCTCCACTCTGTATTTTTCCTTTTCATTTTGAATTTTTTCTGTGTAAAAGCTTTTAAGTTTGATGTAATCCCACTTGTTTGATTTTAATTTTTTTCATTACGTTATTTCATGTAAGATATTTGCTTGTGGGGCCGGCGAGGTGGCGCTAGAGGTAAGATGTCTGCCTTGCAAGCGCTAGCCAAGGAAAGATCATGACTGCGGTTCGATCCCCCGGCATCCCATATGGTCCCCCCCAAGCCAGGGGCAATTTCTGAGCACTTAGCCAGGAGTAACCCCTGAGCATCAAACAGGTGTGGCCCGAAAAACCAAAAAAAAAAAAAAAGATATTTGCTTGTAATTTTAATTTGCATTTCTCCATTGAATATTAATGCCAAGTATCTTTCATATATTTTATTTGATATTCATACATCTTTTGTTAAGAATCTGTCCTAATCTTTTGCCCACTTTTTGTATTGGTTTCTTTGCTTTCTTTATTGTGCTTTAAGAATTAGTTATATATTCTGGATAAGTTTTTCCCTCATATGTTTGCAAATATTTTCTACCAATTTGTGATTTCCTTTTTATTCAACTGTGTGTTTTGAACAGCATTGTATTTTTATGAAGTTTACTGCTTTTATTATAGTTTATGAATTTGATGTTACTTCTAAAGTGTTTACCTAATTCAAGATCACCAATATTTTTTCTTCTCTGGAGGTACTTAGCAAACAGTGTTCAGGGGACCTGGTGATACTCAGTCAATGAAACCAGCTAGTTCAATGTTAGGACTGTGAAAGGCAATGCTGCTCAATGATGTGAGAACTACCAGGACCACAAAGGCAGTGGTCAGTGGTCAGTAGAGACACCCCGGAAATGCTTAAGGGTCTGTAGTACGAAACCCTGCTTCTGCTGGGTTGTCCTGGAAACCCAGATTAAAACCAGTGTCCTGCACAAACAGATCCCTTTGTTATCTCTATGGCCCTATAATTCTGTTTATTATAGTTGTCCAGAGTTTTAAAAGTAGTTTGTTTATTTTCCTTATTAATTAATTGGTTTTTGGGCCATACCCGGTAGCTCAGAGGTCACTTCTGGCTCTGTGCTCAGAAATCACTCCTGGAAAGCTCAAAGGATCATATGGGATACCAGAAATCAAACCAGGTCTATCCCAGGTCAGCTACATGCAAGGCAAATGCCCTACTGCTGTACTATCTCTCCATACCCTGTTCATAGTTTTCAAATTAATATTTAAGTTGGTGCATAATTTTGAGTAGAATTTTTATGCATAGTGAGAAGTATGATCTAAGGGTTATTTTTTATTTTGGTTTTGGTTCTGGTTGGGGGGGGAGGTTTTGCTTAAAAATATGCTACTACTCCAGCACAATTTGTTATAAAAACTATTTTTTTTCTCCATTGATTAGTCTTCTCCAAAGCTTTTTGCCAAAAATTCGACTAACTAAATAAGTATGGGACAATATCTGAGCTCAAAATTATTACACTACTATTATGTAATAACTTAGCATTATACCGCTCTGTCTTAATTATTATACATTTATAGTAAGTCTTAAGATCAGGTAGTAAGTAAGCTCTGTCTTAATTATTATACATTTATAGTAAGTCTTAAGATCAGGTAGTACTAATCAACTTTCCTTTTCTAAAGATTTGGGGTTTTGTTTTTTGGGGGTTGTTTTGTTTTGTTTTTTGGGTTTTTTGTTTTTGGGGGCCACACTGGGGGACGCTCAAGGGTTACCTCTGACTATGCACTCAGAAATCACTCCTGGCTAGGGGGACCATATGGGATGCTGTGTGATCGAACCCAGGTCCATCCTGGGTCAGCTGCATGCAAGGCAAATGCCCTACCACTGCGCCATTGCTATGGCCCCTAAAGATTTGTTTTTATTTAAATTGTGTTTGATTCTATGAATTTGTCTGAATCCTAGTAGTACCTAGGATTTATAGTTTAGAGGAAATTTTTGTTTTAATAATGAATCTTTCAATTTATGTATCATTTGCTTTTTTCTTTTTTTTTTTTTACTCCAGGCTCTATGTTCACGGATGATTCCTGGTGGACTTGAGGAACAATATAGAGTTCCCTGGATCGAACCAGGTTTGGGTACATGGAAAGCAAGCTCCATTGTCCATTGTACTATCTCTCTCACCCTTCCTTTCAAGTAAATTACCTTTAGTTCCTTCTGCTATATTTCATAGTTTCTAGGGTACAGATCTTAAACATCTTTTACCAAATATTTTTAAGTATTTTTTTCTGATGCTTATAAACAATATTGTTCTTGTCATTTTAAGTCTCAATTGTTTGTAGTTAGTGGAATTTTTTTTGTTTCTTCAGCTTTATTCCTACTTTGGAAAGATATTCTAAAGTTAAGCCATACTGATTATCATATATGAGGTATTAGCCTGCACTAATTAGGTGTAGCCAAGAGTCCCTGGCACAAGTTACATATTATGCCCCTTGGTAACCACAAGGATCAGAATAGAGTCAACGATCATCAGTAGGAATGGTTCTTGATTAACCCATTCCATACATAAGGTGAAATTCGCACCAGTAAAATAAATAAGATTATTTGAACCAAATGCTAACATTGTAAAATTTAAATTTTACACAGAAAGTTTCTTATGGCAGTGTAAGAGGACCAGCAAAGAAGAATCTTACTGGGGCCAGCGAGGTGGCACTAGAGGTAAGGTGTCTGCCTTGCAAGCACTAGCCAAGGAAGGACCGTGGTTTGATCCCCCGGCATTCCATATGGTCCCCCCAAGCCAGGGGCGATTTCTGAGTGCATAGCCAGGAGTAACCCCTGAGCATCAAACGGGTGTGGCCCAAAAAAAAACAAAAAAAAAATCTTACATGAGAAGGCAAGTACTTATTTCTGCTGGCATCTCTAAATACAACCATATGGTCCTAGAGGCCAGAGTGTTACAAATTCCACTACTAAGAGGAAGATCTCAATTTCCTAGAGACCATATGTCTAACGATGTATCTGAGCCCTTTAATTTACACTTTAGTCTGTCAACAACTCTGTTTGTAACTGGTCTGCTGTGCACAGAAGGTTGTACAGTCCAAGAGATGCTCAAAACAAATTTATTTTCTATCTTTAATGGGACTTGGAGCTTTGTTACTAAGCCACTCAGATATATGTACATGTGTGATATATGACACCTGAGAAGGTTTAAAGAAATGTTTTATTAAAAAATCCATTCAGTTGGTGAATTATGATATTTATCATCACACTTTGTGTTTTTTATTATTCATTCATTTAATAGATATCTTTAAGGGACTACTATGAGTCTCAATGTTAGATTGTATTAGTTGTAGAAAGAAATGCTATGATTGGTAATAGAGAATTTCTGTTCAAAGGAAGGGGAACATGCATACCAATTGAATATGAATATAGAGTGAGATAGTAAACACTGTGTTCTATAATATTTAAGGCACTAGAGCATTGTTCATTATCTTATAGTTCTGAAAAAGAGAGAACTATGAAAAGTTGAAGAAGTCACAGAAGATGAGCATGTATATTCCATGAAGACACTGCAAGGAGTCTCTGTTTTGCCTACCCACTTCTCTAGAGTTTAAAGTATTATGCCATATAAAAAATAGAAAACAGTCTATAGTAGAAAGTTGTGATATATACTATATCTCTCATCAAATCATAGAAACAGGGAACCAGAGCAGTAGCATAGCAGGTAGAACATTTGCCTTGCAAGTGGCCAACCCACATTTGATCCCCAGCATCCCATATGATCCCCCAAGCCTGCCAGGAGTAATTTCTGGGCACAGTAAACCCTGAGTGTTGTTTGATGTGTCCCAAAAAAAGTCATGACTGACTTCGTAACTATTTTAACCTATAGCATATACCAGGTACAGAATTATTTGTAACAGTAAGTTATAAAATATTATCTGTCCCAGCCATCATATAAGTTTGACATTCCAACTCCACAGATTTATGACTAATCTTGGAAGAGATGCAAGCCAAGGCACTAAACTTTATGAGTACACCAGTCTTCTGTCTGAACAAACTGTGGAACCTTCAGAAGGGTGGCAGGCCAAGTCCCAGCTATGCCAAAGCCCTAGCAGCTGCATCTAGAACCCTCATTCACCACCAGGCCAATGGCCCAATTACACTTTCATCACTAAACTCTACAGAAACAACACACCAACAGACACCAGATACACTAATTTTTATGCTGCAAACTCTAGGGTCTTCCCAGAGTGGAGGTAGGAAGTTAGCTTCATCACTAGGCCCTGTAATTTCCCAAGTCCCAGCAGCCACATCCATGTCCCACAGCCATATATACATTAACCCAGTTCTACAGATCACAGAGTTCCTGGAATGTGTGACACATCCGTGTTCCTCAATATTGACAACCCAGTAGGAGCACAGCAAATTAGATCGGAAAGTAGCATAGAAGTCAACTACTACAAATAGAAGCACAGAGTGCTCAACTAATATAAAACAGCTTAATAAACCTCAGGTGATAACTCCATTGGGAGATACAACAATTTCCACAAATTTTCTTTTACTTTAGTATTTTTTGACAATTTTATTAGCCATGTAGTTGTAACAAACAATATAAATTTATTTTGTGCATGTCAAGGGTTGGGGATGGGTGGAAAACTGGGGACAATGGTGGAGGGAATGTTATACTAGTGGCGGTCTTGGAACCAGAAACAACCATAATATGAACAATTCTGTAAACTACAGTGCTTAATGTAATTTTAAATCGCATATATTATCTGTCTCAATCATTGGAACATTCTTAGTAGATCCATAAGTTGCCTCACTGATTGAAGAGTGAATTGTTGTTAAAAAGAAAAAAAAAAGCCCAATTTAACTAATGCAGAGCCTGCCTACAGAAACCCTGAAACTATATGAAAAGAAAGAAAGGGCTGCCTAGCCACTCCTGTTCACCTCTAGTCACCTCTGAGTATGACCACAAGAAACTGCCAATCCAAAATTGAGCCCAAAACCCAAGAAAGAAAAGGAAAAAATGTCTGTTCTTTATGTCAGTAAGTTTCAAGGTAATGTGATACATATCCAACGTCACCAGAATAAGGAGCTTGAAAGAGACTTATCTCTTTTTTTCTATTATTTTTGTCTATATTCCTTTCTGTCATCTTATGTCAGATTGAAATTTCTTGGTATTAATCAATCAGGGTACTGATTAAGATCTGAAGGTGAGCCAGCTCCACCTAGAAAAAATTGGGTAAAAACCATGAAAAGGAGTAGAATTAGATCTTTGGTCAACGTGATAGTTGAAACCAAAGCCCTCAAACCCCTGATTCAATGTCACTATGTACCTAAAATACTACTGTGAATGATTTGTAATCCATTTTGGTCAAAATAAAAATTATTAATAGGCATTGACAGAACTTTACAAGAAAAAAACATCTAATCCCATCAAAAAATGGGGAGAAGAAATGGACAGACACTTTGACAAAGAAGAAATACAAATGGCCAAAAGACACATGAAAAAATATTCCACATCACTAATCATTAGGAAGATGCAAATCAAAACAACTATGAGGTACCACCTCACACCACAGAGATTGGCACACATCACAAAGAACGAGAACAAACAGTGTTGGCGGGGATGTGGAGAGAAAGGAACTCTTATCCACTGCTGGTGGAAATGCCGTCTAGTTCAACCTTTATGGAAAGCAATATGGAGATTCCTCCAAAAACTGGAAATCGAGCTCCCATACGATCTAGCTATACCAGTCCTAGGAATATACCCTAGGAACACAAAAAATACAATACAATAACCCCTTCCTTACACCTATCTTCATTGCAGCACTATTTACCATAGCAATACTCTGGAAACAACCAAGATGCCCTTCAACAGACGAATGGCTAAAGAAACTGTGGTACATATACACAATGGAATATTATGCAGCTGTCAGGAGAGATGAAGTCATGAAATTTTCCTATACATGGATGTACATGGAATCCGTTATGCTGAGTGAAATAAGTCAGAGAGACAGAGAAAAACGCAAAATGGTCTCACTCATCTATGGGTTTTAAGAAAAATGAAAAACATTCTTGCAATAATAATTTTCAGACACAAAAGAAAGAAGGGCTGGAAGTTACAGCTCACCTCATGAAGCTCACCACAAACAGGGATGAGTTTAGTTAGAGAAATAACTACATTTTGAACCATCCTAATAATGAGAATGTATGAGGGTTATAGAAAGCCTATCTAGAGTACAGGCGGGGGGTGGGTGGGGAGGAGGGAGATTTGGGATATTGGTGATGGGAATGTTGCACTGGTGATGGGTGGTGTTCTTTACATGACTGAAACCCAAACACAACCATGTATGTAATCACAGTGTTTAAATAAAATATATAAAAATAAATAAATAAAAATTATTAATAAAATAAAGTAAGAGAATATGAAAGACTATATGTAGCACGTTAAATTTTGACTAACATGAATAATATTCAAGATTAGGATACTAATATCAAAAATAATTACTTTATTGAAATAATTTTTATAGAACTGATAAACATTTAAGCTAAAGAATGAAATAAATTACTTATTAAAATAAAGCCCTTCCACACTAAAAAATAATAATAACAACTAGGGAAAAGAGAGAACCATTCTGAAGCAGAGGGAAAAAGTGCTAAAACTGTTAAGCTGAAAACCAAAGTAGGGACTCACACAGGTGAATTATGGCAAGAAACCCAGTGCTCACCTTTACAAGAGTGTCACATAAAAATAAGCAAGCATGGAGTGATATTTTTTACATTTTTATTGAGACCAGTGTGAATTACAAGTCTTTAATAGTTGTATTTCAGGCAAATAGTGACAGTGAATTAGGGCCATTACCACCACCAATGTTGACCTCCTTCCACTATAGTTCTCAGCATTCATCTCATACCTAAGTGCAGAGTATTTTCTGAGAACAGAGCCAGGAGTAACCCCTGAGCACCATTGGACATACCCCCTCCCCAAAAACGAAGAAGAAGACAAAAAATAAGCAAGTGAAACTTGAAGATTAGCAAGAAGACTGTCTCGATGCTGAATTGTCAAATTTGGGGCATAGTATTTCTTCCAAATAAGGAAGTCCAAATATTCTCAGAGTGTGAGGGTGAGGTGACCACGTGATCCTGTCTATGATCTTATGATCCTATAATCCTGTGATCTTATCTGATGCAAGCAGGTTCAGCAACTAAGGGTCAGTCAGGGATTTCATCTCCAGTCAGTCTCTTCATAACTGAATATCACCTTCCTTCAGCAAAAGAGCTATGTAAAAAATCTGAGGAAAGAAAAAAGTCAAAGAAGAAAATAGAAAAGATTACAAATGTGTAGCAGTTGACATCCACTAAAAAAACATCAAAATAAAGACTCTACTTGCTGCTCCACTCTTTCAGAAGATTAGATTTCAGAAGATTAGATTAGGGTGGCTTCAGCTGTCCTACTTAGAACGAGAGGCAGACCCCCCCCCACCCCATTTACTGGCAAGGTCCAGAGAGCCTCCAAACCCAACTTCTGCCATATTACCTGACAACACATCTCGTAAAGTGTGAGGACACATGACAGATCCACTCAGAAAATTTCACACTGCTCACAGTTATACTTCCTGTCACTGGGGGAATACAGGCAGGAAAGGAAAAGAACAACTCCCAACCTTATAGATTTTTATAGGTCTATTCAGATGTTTCCCTTTAAACTGTCTTTAATTCTCTTCATTCTAATTTTACATCTATCAGATTTAACTCTTCTATGTAAACTTTAAAATTTTAACACAAAATTATCAATATTAACACTATAAGTCTATATGCCTCCATATAAAAACAAATTTAGGTTTTTTTTTTTTTTTTTTTTTGTGGTTTTTGGGTCACACCCGGCAGTGCTCAGGGGTTATTCCTGGCTCCAGGCTCAGAAATTGCTCCTGGCAGGCACAGGGGACCATATGGGACGCCGGGATTCGAACCGATGACCTCCTGCATGAAAGGCAAATGCCTTACCTCCATGCTATCTCTCCGGCCCCAAATTTAGGTTTTTAAAAAATATTTATTGAGGGGAGAGATAGCATGATGGTAAGGCATTTGCCTTGCATGCAGAAGGACAGTGGTTCGAATCCCGGCATCCCATATGGTCCCCCGAGCCTGCCAGGAGCAATTTCTGAGTGTAGAGCCAGGAGTAACCCCTGAACGCTGCTGAGTGTGACCAAAAAACCCCAATATATATATATATATATATATATATATATTATAATATATATATTATATATACTGTATCAGCCTATCATTTAATTTTATGGAATTTCAGATTGGCACTATTCTATATGTGTGTAGGTATCACCAGCTTCACAAAGAGGGGGGAGAAGAAACCAAGTACATGTGGGATAAAAATGGTAAGAGAACAAAAATGGTCAAAATCCAAATTATAGGAACAAAAGATTTTGTCTATGGAACTGAGCTTACAATGGCAGGAGGCGGTCCTGACACTGATGGAGGGAAATGGGTTCTCTAATGATAAGACCTTGTAGAATGATGTCTGCATCATTCTAAAAAATGTAATCTAAAAAGTGTAATACATTCTATTGTAAACCCCTTTACCTTAATAAAAATGTTTTTAAAAAATCAAAATAGGTACACATTTCTAATTTGGAAACACGTATCAAAACACACTTAAAATATTTTTTAAATACACGAGGTAAGGCGTTTGCCTTTCATGCAGAAGGTCATTGGTTCGAATCCCGGCGTCCCATATGGTCTCCTGTCCCTGCCAGGAGTAATTTCTGAGCATGGAGCCAGGAGTAACCCCTGAGCACTGCCGGGTGTGGCCCAAAAAAAAAAACATTTTTTTAAATACAAAGCAGAATTCAAAGATAAAATGCTGCATTTCATCACACATGCCCAGTTTTGTTGGTGCAAAAATTTGCTTATATCCTTTCATTGTATAATATCACATGGTATGATTCCATTAATTATATTACTAAAAACGTATGCAGAGGGCCCGGAGAGATAGCACAGTGGCGTTTGCCTTGCAAGCAGCTGATCCAGGACCAAAGGTGGTTGGTTGGAAGCCGGTGTCCCATATGGCCCCCCGTGCCTGCCAGGAGCTATTTCTGAGCAGACAGCCAGGAGTAACCCCTGAGCACTGCCGGGTGTGGTCCAAAACAAACAAACAAACAAACAAAAAACGTATGCAGAGCAGCAGTGTATCTACTACCTGCACATAGCTGTGTATTTGTTTTCTCAAGCCTTGAATTATGAGTCTAGAATTCTCAGCCCATGTCTATTGTAAATATATTTCTGAAAAAAAAAAACTTACATGATCTGTTTAGAACATTATAACACATGGATGATGGGTGACCATACCAATTGATGCCCACTGGAAATATTAATTTCCACCCACCTTTGGAACCATTGTGAACAGTAAGTAAGAATAGATGAGGGATCAGAGTGATAGCAAAGAGGATAGGGCATTTGCCTTGCATGCAGCCAACCTGGGTTTAATTCCAGGCATCCCATATGGTCCCCCAAACCTGCCAAAACTGACTTCTGAGCACAGAGCCAAGAGTAACACCTGAGTGTTGTCGGGTGTGGTCCAAATACAAACAAAAATAAAAAGAAATTAAGAGTCAGGACCTGATATTATGTGAAATAGTGATGAAAATCTTCAAAACATTGACATTTTTAAAAGCCTTCGAAATGATTTGAAGATGAGGAGCTGGAGAAGAAAAACAAATTAAGCACATCTTAAATGAGTGGTGCTGAAGACTGATTCCGATAATGAAGTCAATGATACAAATACAAAATCTTCAGACACAGGAATTCAATGTTGTATCTATGCCCTTCCCAACACGATAGTAAATTTGTTTGCAAGTGTGATATTTCAGCTATAATGAGCAAATCAATAATAGCTAACATGTTAACTTGTTTTCCTAGATCAGAAAATTTGTCACTGAAGTGTCACAAAGATATGATATGCATCGATTAGAACTATTCAATTATAACTATAATATATAGCCGCACATGCATTCTATTATATATTGTACCAAAGACAGTTTCATGAGAAATGATTTTTAGTAATAAGGTATGCTTTAAAGAATTACTTTGCGTAATGGTTGCATTCAACTTTTTGCAAAAAAAAAAAAAAAGTGCCATAAAATCTGCAACAATTACGTGTTGAGATAGTGTGATTGTTTTGATGATATATTTACCATTACTACATCTGTACCTAAAAAGAGGAATAGTCTGATTGCACAACAGCTGAATTGCAGAACACTTTGAGCGTATTTTCTCTTAAGTGATGTTTGAAACACAAAAACACTTGATACATTTTTTAGTTAAAAAGCAAAAGAGAGGTGCTGAAGGACAGTAAAGTGGGTTAGATGCTTGCCTGCATGCTGTAGTCTCAGATTTAATCTCTGATCCCCAAGCACTACAAGGAGTGATCCCTAAGCACAGAGTCAGGAGTGAACTTTGAGTGATGCCGAGTTTGCTTCCCACCCCCAAAAAATTGTTATTAAAAATAATAATAAAGTCCTCTTAAACGGTTTTGATTTAAAGACTTTCTTGATATCAATATTCTTTATCTCTTTATCCTTATAAACAATATCCTATCTGCTATCATTCTTATACCATCAAGTCCCCAATAAACATGATTTCAATAACAAAATTTTGTAATTTTTTTAAATAATTTTATTTGGACTGAAGTGGATTACACACATCTATCACAGTAATATCTTAGGTACATAGTGACATTGAAATTCTGTCATTTAATAGTTACTTTTCATTTAAAAACATTCCATGTACCAGCCTTGTTCTTACATTCTTTCAATATGTAAATATGTTTAGTCTCTACCTAACTCTAAGAGGTAGATACAATTCCCATCCCTGTTTTGGAAACAAAGCCAGAGAGGTTAAAACACTGCTCAGTAAGTGGCAGCCCTGGGTCAGATTGGGGCAGGCAGTCTGGCTCCAAGCACTGTTTTAACTCTTGAGCTAGAAAACTACAAAAACAAGTGATTGAAAACAATGCTAACATACTAAAATTTAATTTTGTTCTTACCAAAACTTTACCCCCAAGTTCTCCAGAGGAAAAAAAAGCTATTCTTATGCCTCATGATTATTAGTAACAAATCTTCCAGAAATAAAGGCAGGGAGATCCACAGCAAAGGATCCAGCATTAAGGAAAAGAGAGATTCCAAATATTCTTGGATTTACATTAATTGTTTACTTTCTTAACTGACGAGGGAAAAGAGAGCAAGTAGAAGGAGGAAGGAAAGGTAATTTGGATTCAGTTTAGAGGAAAAATAAGATGTCAGTAAAAATATTTTACATGCATTATTTATTCTGAGGTCTTCTACTTCTGATCCATTAGATGTTCCTTTTTATCTAAATGCATTTTATTTCAGCACCTATTACCAGGCATAATATTTCTTAAGTAAATTTAGGTTTTTCGGGAAATTTTTTTCAATCTTACCTTCCAGAATTAAAGCAAAATGAGAATGGGGAAGAAGTTGCTCAGCCCCTCCCCAAGAGATTGGCCCCTGCCATTTCTCGGTTGTTTCTAGTCTCTTTATAAGACCCTCAAATCTGAAATAATTTGAATATTCTGTGCACATGTGCCACTTGAAATGGAACGGTGCCAGCAAGTCTTTACTTTCCTCCTACACCACCCCCATTTTGCTGACAGAATTGGGAATTCTGACTGATTTGCAGTGGGCGCTGGAGGAGTGGGAGGTGTTAACCAAAATTCTCCCTCCCCCGGCTTCAGCATTGCATTTTGCATATATTATCTCACAGTGTCGCTCTCCACCCTCCCTACCGTCCAAGGCGAGAGCATATGGCGCTTCTGTGTATTTGAATCCTTGTTTCCCTTCATTCTCAGACTCAGAAGGAAACGGGTAAGGTTAGATCAAATTGCTCCTTAATAAGTGGTTACCGAGTGTGTAATTGCTCCCAGAGTGATTTTACAGTGATAGTCCACTGTTAGGAGTCAAGTTTGCTCGCAAGAATCTTGTTAAATTGACCAAAAGACTGTGATTCCCACCTCATCTCAAACCGGCTAGTAACTCTGGAATGAATGAGTTCTGAAGGCAATGCGGTGGCAATTTCAGAACTTGCTTTCATCCCATAGAAAGTGATCTTTGACAGAATCATAGTAGAATAAAACTTGGGTTTCAGTTTAAGAGATCTTAAGGATCCTGATTGCATTCACCTGCTCTATTTCACAAACTAGGTCAGCCAGCTGGGAATGAAAGTTAGTTCTGCTGAGTGCTAAAACTACTGCTCTTCCCATTTTTCTTCCAGAACAGAGACCTGGTATGACAGACATGAAATAAGGGTGTCCCAAGAAGGATGAGTATGGTCTTATTTGACAGGTAGGTCCTGGCCCTCAATCAGCTGACATAGGTCTCAGTTGATTCTTTTTCTTTCTATGAAGACTGCCAGCTTTCCATTGCCCCCGAACTAGTGTGAGTTCTCCTCATTCACCTTAAAACTTTCAATGCTTTTTCTTTTCTTTTTTATAATTTTTAAATATTTTTATTTAAGCACCATAATTACAAACGTGTTTATAGTTGGTCTTCAGTTATATAAAAGAATCCCCCACCCTTTACCAGTGCAACCTTCCCACCACCAATATCCCTTTTTCTCTCCTCCCCCACCCCCTGCCTGTCTTTGAGACAGGCATTTTATTTCTCTGTCTCACTGCCATTGTCATAATAGTTGTTAGTGTAGTTATTTCTCTAACTGCACTCACCACGCTCTATGATAATCTTCATATTGTGGACCAGTCTTTCCAGCTTTCATCTCTATTATTTCTGTGTATTATTATAATGATGCCTTTTATTTTTCTTAAATACCATGGATAAGTGACACTATTTTATTTATTTATATATATATATAATCTCCCTCTGACTTATTTCACTCAGCATAATAGTTTCCATGTATAGGAGAACTTCATGACTTCATTTTCCTGATGACTGCATAGTATTCCATTGTATAAACGTACCACAGTTTCTTTAGCCACTCATCTATTGTCAGGTATCTGGGTTCAATGCTTTTTCTTGAAGGTTATGACCTAAGAGTACCAGGAGGGGTGGAGCCTGACCTGGTCTCTTCACTGTCCCAGGAGAACTCATGGATCTGGTGGAAAAACCTTGAGAAGCTAAGCTGTTCACTCCTTTCTGAAGGAGTAAATCTACCTGAAGGCATATTGCTGATATATTTGAGGCATGTAGCCCACACTAGAAATTGTTTCTTCATAGCAAGTTGTAGAGATTTGACTACCTTCATGAGGATACCAGCCTGTCATATCCACTTTAACTGGTTTTCCAATAATGAGTGATACTGGGCCAGAGTACAGTGGGCAATGGCACTTGTCTTGCACATAACCAATTTATGTTTGATATCTGGCACTCCAGATATCCCTCTACAAGTGATGCTTGAGCCCAGAGAAAAGAGTAAATACTGAAAGCTGATGGGTGTGGCCTAAAAACAAACAAACAGAAAAAGAGGTACAGAGAGTTCTTGTTGTGACTGTCTCTCCACATTCCACTGTATGCAAGGAGTCTGTGATATTGTGAGCTCTCCAGTCAATTTTGACGAAATTAGGCAAGAGTAGGAACTAAACTCACCCATGCATCCCAATTGTCCAACTTTTCAATCAATCTGGTGTCTTGAAAGGTCTTTATACCCCAATATCACCAATCTGGTAGTTGTTTTATTGGAGGATAAAGGGAAGGGGTAGCCCCCAACAGTGCTCAGAAACTATAGAATCTCCCAAGCAATACTTAGAGACCTTGGGTGTCACTGACAGTGACACTTGGCCAACTGGATTAGATAGTTCAAAGACAAGACCAGCACTGCTGCACTACTTGTTCTAATAGTGGTAAGGGTCAACTAGGGCCACAAACAATAGCAGTGCTCAGGAGCTATGTGGTGCTAAAGATCAAACTCGGGACTTCGCACTTGCAAAGTACATATCCCCAAACTCTTTCCTCATTCTGGTGTCTGTAATACCTTCAGTTGTGCTGTTCTCTTAACTTGCTTTAGATAACAAGCACTTTTGTTCAACTTTTACCTAATTTGTTTGCTGGTGCTTGGTAAAGGTTGTGGATTATCTCCCTAGTAGTCAACTTCTTTAAGCAGCATTTATGAAGGAAATTACATAATCATGTGCCTGAAGAGGCATAATATTTTCTTATTTTTTTTTGAATTTTTATTTTCTCACATAATATTTTCTTATCCCTGTTCTGGCTGATCTCACTAAAGGCAAATATTCAAGAGATAAAGGTAAGGGCAAAAACAATACAGATACCAACAACTTAATGAGATGTTAGACTTCCAAAACATTTCCTCTCAGGTTGGGCCTTAAGTTTATAAATATGGAGGAAGTGGACAAAAGTAGAGAAGGGTAATAGACAAGTGGAGAGACCAGCTGTGCTGATGTCACTTGTTTTATGACTTTAGATCAGGTTTTATGACCTGATCTTCATAAAACTTAACATCATTATGTAACATGGGTCTATGGTGGCATATGTGATGTCCTCATGGTTTGTTAATTTCCTCATTTAAGTTGACTTGCAGTTTTAGCACTAAACATACATTTTATAGAAGCAGTCTCTCCCTCCTGCCCCCTAGATACATTGCTTATCTTGTTTTGTGTTGTTTTGTTTTGTTTGGACCCACACACACAGTGGCATTCCAGCATTCCTCCTGCTTGGCTCCAAACTTGAGTCATTCCTAGCAAGCTGCAGATGGGATGTTAGGATAGAACCCAGATTGGCAGCATATAAGCAAATGCCCTACCCACTGTGCTATCACCAGGCCTTCTTAGACACATGTGTTTAACTATAAGGAGGTGAAGATAGAAGTCAGAAAAAGAGAAATATCTCTAAATCCTGTGAAGAATAGAACGTATTTCTGGTGCCTGCTTATTTACACTATGTTTTTTATGTTATTGGGTTGGGTGAACACTAAATTCATTGAGTCATCTCTCCTATCCCATCTTTTTTGTTCATTTTGTAAATTATCTATGTATAGAAAGATCCTTCCATATTTTAAATACTTTAAAATACTTTTAAGTATTTCACTTAACTTAAATATTAAATATTAAATACTTAAATATTAAGCTTATTTGTTAAATAAATAATAAATATTTATTCAATATTAAATACTTTAAAAGTACTTAAAATACATTTTAATACTTTAAATCCTTCCATATTACTCGATGTGATTCCACCTTACCACTCATGAAGACAGGGACCTCTGATTTGCCTCCATTTTCCAAGGTTCTAAGCAGGAGCTGCAATAGTTAGGCAGCTATTAACTGTTAAATGAATGATAGTACTCAGGGGATACAAATAATTATTTTTTTAACCATTACAAAATGAACTATAAAATTTTAAAGGATGAAAAGGAAGGCTTAGTTATTTGGCTTACATGTCTTACTGTTTATTAAAACTTATATTGGGGCCGGGCGGTGGCGCTAAAGGTAAGGTGCGCCTGCCTTGCCAGCGCTAGCCTTGGACGGACCGCGGTTCGATCCCCCGGTGTCCCATATGGTCCCCCAAGCCAGGAGCAACTCCTGAGCGCATAGCCAGGAGTAACCCCTGAGTGTTACCGGGTGTGGCCCAAAAAAAAAAAAACTTATATTGATCTTTAAACACTACCTTTGAATCCATAGTTAGAAAGAAGTAATAAATAATGATCAATTGATAAGATCTGTGGACTAGGACTCAAAAATAAAACTACTATGCTTGCTTCGGCAGCACATATACTAAAATCGGAACGATACAGAGAACATTAGCATGGCCCCTGCACAAGGATGACACACAAATTCGTGAAGCGTTCCATATTTCTAAATGATTGGCCTTTTTATACACCAATAATGATAGGGAAGAGATGGAATTCAGGAAGGCAATCCCATTCACATTAGTGCCACACAAACTCAAATACCTTGGAGTCAACTTGACCAAAGACCTGAAGGACCTATACAAAGAAAAATATAAAGCCCTGCTCCAAGAAATAAGAGAGGACACACGAAAATGGAAACACATACCCTGCTCATGGATTGGCAAAATTAACATCATTAAAATGGCAATACTCCCCAAAGCATTATACAGATTTAATGTGATCCCCTTAAAAATACCCATGACATTTTTCAAAGAAGTGGATCAAACACTTATGAAGTTCATCTGGAAAAATAAATACCCTTGAATATCTAAAGCACTCCTAGGAAAAAGGAAAATGGGAGGCATTACTTTCCCCAACTTTAAACTGTACTACAAAGCAATAGTTATCAAAACAGCATGGTATTGGAATAAAGACAGACCTCAGATCAGTGGAAAAGGCTTGAGTTCTCAGACAATGTTCCCCAGACATACAATCACCTAATTTTTGACAAAAGAGAAAGAAACCCTCAGTGGAGCAGGGAAAACCTCTTCAACAAGTGGTGCTAGAAGAACTGGTTAGCCACTTGCAAAAAAGCAAACATAGACCCCCCAGTTAACATCATGTATGAAGGTAAAATCCAAATGGATTAAAGACCTTGATATCAGACCTGATACCATAAGGTATATAGAACAACATGTAGGTAAAACACCCCATGACATTGAGACTAAAGACATCTTCAAGGAGGAAACTACACTTTCCAAACAAGTGGAAGCAAAGATCAACAGATGGGAATACATTAAGCTGAGAAGCTTCTGCACCTCAAAAGAAATAGTGCCCAGGATACAAGAGTCACCCACCGAGTGGGAGAAACTATTCACCCAATACCCATCAGATAAGGGGCTAATATCCAAAATATACAGGGCACTGACAGAACTTTACAAGAAAAAAACATCTAATCCCATCAAAAAATGGGGAGAAGAAATTGTGGTGTACCCCAAGACCCACCCATATCTGGGAGGAGTTTTGGGAACCGGATAATAGGTGTAACTACCTGCAAGACCTCCCATTTCTGGGAGGGGTCTGGAAAAGGATAGATAAACCTCTGAGCCAGGGGATTCGGGCCTTTTGCCGTTTCTCTCTTGGCCCGGCTTGGCTTCCTGGCTTTTGGATCTTTGGGCCGCATGGAGCCCAAAGGGAAGATGGCTAACAGGAGATAAGATGCAGGGCTAGCAAAATATAGCTGTGCTTAAAAGGTTGACATAGGCCACACACCTGTGGTGGCAAGGGCATGAATAAAGATGATTCTTCCTGATGGCTGCGTGTGAGTGAGTAATTTCACCTGGGCCTGGAACTCGCCGGCTGCATGGAGGTTGCAGAGCCAAGTGGGCTGGATGGCATCCTTCACCATCCAGCCCCATCGTTATTTATTTAACACAACAGAAATGAACAAACACTTTGATAAAAAAGAAATACAAATGGCCAAAAGGCACATGAAAAATGCTCCTCATTACTAATCATCAGGGAGATGCAAATCAAAACAATGATGAGATACCATCTCACACCACAGAGATTGGCGCACATCACAAAGAATGAGAACAATCAGTGCTGGTGGGGATGTAGAGAGAAAGGAAGGAACTCTTATCCACTGCTGGTGGAAATGCTGTCTACTCCAACCTCTATGGAAGGCGATTTGGAGATTCTTCCTAAGAACTGAAAATTGAGCTCCCATTCGACCCAGCTATTCCACTCCTAGGGATATACCCTAGGAATACAAGAATGCAATACAAAAAACCCTTCCTCACACCTATATTTATTGCAGCACTATTTACAATAGCCAGGCTCTGGAAACAACCAAGATGCCCTTCAACAGATGAATGGCTAAAGAAACTGTGGTACATATACACAATGGAATATTATGCAGCTGTCAGGAGAGATGAAGTCATGAAATTTTCCTATACATGGATGTACATGGAGTCTATCATGCTGAGTGAAATAAGTCAGAGGGAGAGAGAAAGAGATGCAGAATAGTCTCACTCATCTATTTTTTTTTTTGCAACAATCCTGAGACAATGAGAGGAGGGCTGGAATTTCCAGCTCACTTCATGAAGCTCACCACAAAGAGTGTTGAGTGCAGCTATAGAAATAACTACACAGAGAACTACCATAATCATGTGAATTAATGAGGGAACTGGAAAGCCTGTCTAGAGTACAGGAGGAGGTGGGGTGAGATGGAGGGAGATTTGGGACATTGGTGGTGGGAATGTTGCACTGGTGAAGGGGGGTGTTCTTTACATGACTGAAACCTAATCACAATCATATTTGTAATCAAGATGTTTAAAGAAAAAAAGTTTAAAAAATAAAATAAAACTACTCACAAAATGATCCTGGTTTAGCCTTGTAGCTATTTTCTAAAACATCATTTGCTTATAGAAAGTAGACACCAACTACTCAAGTAGCTCAGGTAAAAATGAGAGGTGAGAATTAATATTAATGCTACAAAAATCTGGGAAAGAAATAGACACAGAATAGTCTCACTCATCTATGGGTTTTAAGAAAAATAAAAGATATTATTGTAATAATGCCCAGAGACGATAGAAATGAGAGCTGGAAGGATCAGCTCACAATATAAAGCTCACCACAAAGAGTGGTGAGTGCAGTTAGAGTAATAACTACACTGACCACTATCATAATAATGTCAATGAGAGAAGGAAGTAGAAAACCTGTTTCGAATACAGGCAGGGGGTCGGGGTGAAATGGGGGTATTGGTAATGGGAATGTTGCACTGGTGAAAGGAGGGGGTGTTCTTTATATGATTGAGCCCAACTACAATCATGTTTGTAATCAAGGTGCTTAAATAAAGATATTTTTTTAAAATGCTACAAAAATCTTTCCAAGACCTAGAAGAATAGCCAACCACTCTAGAATCCCACAGCACAAAGAGCAGACCAAGATTTCTCTCTGTCTTTCTCTCATTTCCACGTTTCTAAGTCAACTCATTTTCCTTTTCTCTGCTGACTTGGATATCTGGTCTGCCAAACTCATCTGACTTTTGGTGGAAAAAGTCACAACAGATGGTCAACCTTTGGACCTGGGTTCATCTTTAGTCTATCCCTAAGAAACCTAGGGCAAGGGAAGAAAAGGACAAATCACCGACTATAAGGCAAGATAGAAAATTGAAACAGGCAGGCAGGCAGACTGGCTGTAAGAGAAGGGACCCCCATGACAATAAATTCAAGAGATGTAAGAAAACCAAGAGACATACAGGATTTGAAGGAACTTTTACATCATTGATAAAATTCTTACTAGGCACCACTATAGGCTTAGAGAAGACTGGTCAGAAGACCCAGCAAGAATAAAGGCCAGGAAAAGAATATCAAAGGTTCCATGCTATAGGCTTTTTGGCCAAGATAAGGTGAAGATGCAGCCTCGGCTGCCCCCCCACAGCCTTCTTTCTCCTTCCTCCCCATCCCCAGGGTTATTCCTGGACACCTGTTCAGGGTCCCAGCAAGTGGGTTCGGCGAGGTGCAATTTTAAATAGACCCCAGGCTTCCTTGTCCCAGCAAGGGGCTGGGAGGGGACTGGTGAACTTTCAACTTCCAGCAATTAGGAAGAAAACACCTCTCGGCGAGTCAGAAGCTTCAGCAGGCAACAAGGGGAGGACATGGCTCCATGTGCTCTTCGCTTGTCCAAATCACAGACCAAAGTGTTGTCTCGGAAACACCCCCCTCCCTCTTGACTATTTCTAAAACATAAAAGGGACACATGTATCTCCTTTGTATATCTCAGATGTATTCCCTTAACATCTATAACTCTTTTCGAACATCCTCATGTAGTGACAATTTTGCCCACTGGATTTGTTATTTGATTGTTTGGTTTTCCCCCTTTGAGATCTGTTTTATAAGTAATACTGATAGAAGAGAATCTCTGTACAGATTTCATGTTTGAACCAAGTTACGGGGAATGTTGGACTTTATTCGTTGGCCCCCAGATGCACCAACAAAATCTTGTGGCATTGCTAATCTTTTGCATAGGCACATTAAAATGGAAAAATAATACATATGCAAACAAGTTCTTATCTAATAGAGATGGGAACACAAATTTTGTAATGTAATTAGGACTTTTACCCTGAACATTGGCATAATGATTTGGCTTAGGCCTCAGAAGAATGGACATCGCCCACACACACCTGAACAATGGATACCATCTATGGAAACAAACACAATTGTCTATAACATTACCAGAATCCAAGCCTCTACCAGGGAAGACCTACCACTGCTTTGGCATTGACTTACTCCAAAGAGTGCTCCCAACATCCAGACGACTCAGCAACAGTCTGCATGCAGGGCAGATTGCTCCGCATTTAATGGTATGCTGAAACTAGAGGATGCTCCACATCAGCCTGACATCGATGAAAGAAATCACAGAATCCAAAGTCTTGTCTTTAAATATAAGAATCTGATACCAGCAATAGCTAAAGTGTGAAAAAGTTTCACCGGGACCACGGAGAATGACTTGGGTTGGACGGACTGGTGGTATGCCTGGAACCCAGAGTCAATCTTATGCCAATAAACTTCTGGGGTAAGGCCTTTTTGTAATCAGGTCAAGGATTTTTTTCTGTTTTTCCCATTTTTCTGGACCTATGCAAACAACGGTGATTGCCACTATCACACCTTTATTATATTTTTTTACTCTTATCCTTTAAAAAAAAAATACAACTTACTGAACTTAAAAACAAGTAACTGTAGTAGAATGCCTGTCTGGAATACAGGCAGGGGATGGGAAGTGGGAATGGGGTAATGTTACGCTGGTGTAGGGGGGTGTTCTGGTTATGACTGTAACCCAACTATGATCATGTTACTTAAATAAAAAATATATTAAAAAAAAAAAGAAGACCCTGGCAAACTAGCAACAGGACTCTTACCTGGGCAAAAGCTCTGCAAGGGTTTGGTTGAGAGAAACCTTGTAAAAGTCAATTTGTTACAAAGGAGAGATCACATATGTGTTACCAGTAATGCCAGTAATGCATGTGGTGACTGCATGCAAATTTGCCTAAAGCTCCCCTCTTGAAATGTATACTTTGCTACTTTTGGGGGGTTGGAGTTTTTTTTGGGGGGTCACACCTGGCAGCACTCAGGGGTTACTCCTGGCTCTGTGCTCAGAAATCACTCCTGGCAGGTTCAGGGGACCATATGGGATGCCAGGATTCTAACCACGATTGTCCTGGATCAGCTGTGTGCAAGGCAAATGTCCTACTGCTATGTTATTGCTCTGTCTCAGGTTACTTTCCTACTTTCATGTTAGGTTTCATACCAGGGCTCTCTCTGCCCTTTATTTCTTTTTTCTCTTTATTTGAACATCATGGTTACAAAATTGTCCATGAGTTTCAGTCATACAATGTATACCACCCTTCACCAGTACATGTTTCCTGCCACCATTTCCCCAATTTCCCTCACACCCTCCCTCCTCTTTCCTCCTGCCTAACTCTTAGCAGACATTTTACTTCTCCTTTTGGCCCTCTCACTTGCTCGCTCTCTTCTTTTATACCCTTTTGGGACACTGTGGTTTGCTCTACTGTTAGTGAATGGGATATGTAGCATGCATATCACTTGTCCCATTTTAACACAGCATTTTTTCCAGAGTGGTCAGTTTCAACTATCATGGTCATAGTGGTTCCTTCTCTACTCTAACTGCACTGCTCTGCTATTTGTGACAACATTCCTACCAGTGATCCTCTCCCTCCCCTTTCAGTTTCTCTGAATAAAATTTGTTTTTACTCCACTTCTTTGTTCCCTCCTGAAACTCTTCTCTGTGAGAGAAGACACCAGACCTATAGACCTGGTCTACGTGTGACTTTACTTTCCTGCAAAAAACAATTCCTTCCTCCAGCCTGAGTTCACAGATCCCCAAGAGAAATCTCTCTTTGATGGTAGGGATAAAGTTCTGTGCTGTGCAGAACAAGTGGACAGTAGATGTGGCTTGACAGCTGCATGGTAGGAATGGTAGAACTTGGTCTCCATTCTGTGCAGGAGTTCACCATAGACTTTTTCAGTCCTAGCTCTATCCAGCTGCATCCAGGGTAACATAGGTAGGGAGAGAAAAAGTGTTAGATTCCCTTCTTACAACTGCTACCTTTCTCTTCCCTCCACTTCACATCAGTTCTTTCAGAAACCTCCATCAGCATCACAATAAATCATAGCTAAAACTTTTGTACCACAGTCTTTAAGCTTCTTGGTACTGGCGGTCTTACTCTTCCTTTTTTAGAGGGTGGGCTCTCCCAAGCAGTGCTCAGGAGGCCTGGGGACCCTGCCTGGCAATACTCATCCAATCTGGTCAATAGTTTAATGTAAGGAACCACAGATGAAGCACTGCTAGGATCCTGATGTGCCAAGAATCATCCGGGCCACCTTGATGCTTGAATCCTTCAGGGTCAATACCTGACTTTGGTAGGAATTAATCTGAGGTTGCCTGCATACAAGCTTGCTTCTTAACCCCTGTAACCATCTTACTGGTCTTTTTATTCTTCTAGACGCACTTGGCAGAACACATAATCTGGTGCATAATAGATAATCCTCAACTGATGAATAATTGAGTGATATTGGATTACAAAGATGCCTACTAAATTCTAAAATGTACCCCATCACACAAGAGTGTCATATTGAAAAAGAATCGCCATAAGAAAAACACTGAAACACTGTTAGGAAAACTTGTTGACAAGTCTGTCAGAAAAGTAGAAATCCCAGACATTGCTATAAAAATTGCTATAAAATAAAAATTGTGCAGGTCCCTTAAATGTTAAACACAAATAAAAGGGGAAAAATCACTCGTAGATGTCTTACTGAGAAAAATGAAAAAATGCCCATCTGAAAGTTTGCATTGCTCTTACAGCACTATTTCTGAAAGAATTTAAATGTCTATCGCTGGTAAGTGAATAAACAAAATGGGTGTGTTTATACAATGGAATGCCATCCAAACGATCTAGTTATTGATAAATAGTGCCATGTGAAGTCTACCTAAGATTTATATGTATATCTATATGTATATACATTATGCTGCATGAAAAATGCCAAATACCACCTAAATGTGATTTCATGTAAGTGAAATATTCAGAAAAGGCAAGTACACTAAAACACAGAGTAAATTAGTGGCCTTGGAGTAAAATGGAGATGGAGAGAGTGCAAATAAATTTTTCTCATGGTAGTATAAAAAGGTTTGAAAATTAATGTTTTGTGATGATCACATGACTACAAATTTGGTTTTAAAGAATTTTGAATTATATACATAAAATAAGTGACTTTTGCCATTTCTAAATTATACCTCAATAATACTGTTCTTGAAAATCTGTGAAATTGAAAATAGCCATATAGATTATAACTAAAATATTTTGGTTAATCCTTGAGCCGGAGAGATAGCATGGAGGTAAGGCACTTGCCTTTCATGCAGAATGTCGGTGGTTCAAATCCTGGCATCCCATATGGTCCCCTGAGCCTGCCAGGAGCGCTTTCTGAGTGTGGAGCCAGGAGTAACCTCTGAGCACTACCGGGTGTGACCTCCAAAAAAAAAAAATCAGCTCAAATTATTTTTAAAAAAAATCAGAAAAAATATTTTGGTTAATCTTTAATTTTACTTTCCTCTTTGTTATGTACAGATGTAAAACCAGTCCACTGTTAGTGTCATAACTCTTTACAACACATCTTGTAAAAAAAAATATTTCTAGCAGAGTAAGTGTGAAGAAAATATTCATTTTAGACTACAGATTTTTTTTAAGGTAATACTTAAATACAGTGTGTGTGTTTATATATATTTATACAACAGCTCCAAGGGTGTAATGTAGGTACCTCTAAGACTTTTGTTTTTTAATGATCAAATTGAGCCAATAAATTCTTTGATTCATTCCCATGGTGAACCAACCCCTACTACCAAAATGTATGCCCTGGGCAAGAAGGACAGTCATAAGAGCTGCTAGATAAGGAGTTTTGTTGTTAAGCAATAGGGCAGTACCTAGAGTCAGGCATAAGGTAAAGATTTAGCACTAAAGGAAAGAATGAGCATAAAGTGCCAAAAGTATTGATAATACTCTCTAGAAAGGACATCAGCTACAGCCACAAAAAAACTGAGTTAAGGATTCTAAAATGCAAAGTCGAAAGATAAACTTTTTCCTAATTAACCAGAACACCCTGTAGGTATTGATTATAACTTAGGAAAACAGTACATTTGTACATCATAAATCAAGCAGAACTTACTCCTTAAGGCATGATGGATGGGAAATAATAAATTGAACTTGTTAAAAGTTCTCAGCTAAAATAAAAGCATTTCAGTGGTAAATTGTTTATACTTCCTCTTTATCATTTGATCTTCCTAAATGAAATAGATCTTGAAACACATTTTTCAGAAGCTAAGATACTGATCTTCCGCGTTAATAGAAAAAAATGAGAGAGAAACATCCATCAGGTCAAAACATTGTATGATTCAATGTCTGGGGGAAATAATAGGACTATAAATTATATGAATTTGATACTAATTTGGGGGGGCTGTAAACAAAATTAAGTCTGAAATTGAAGTTCCTATTATTAACATTTTGGATGCAAGGTTTTTATCTTTATCTTGGTTTATTCAAAAGTACCTCAGCTTAAAATAGATCATCAGGTAATTATCACATTTTTAGAAAACTAAGGAGAATAATCTGAGCATGTAGAAATAAGCCTTCAAGAGTTTGTTATACTCTAAATGCCACTAATTTGGATTTATAATGATAAAGCCGGTGCAAATTAGTAAGAAATATTTGAAAATAAAATAATATTGATTTTCTAGAACATGCCTCTAAAGTGAAAAGAGAGAACAAAAAGGCTGGACCTGGAACTGATATGTTGGAGCTAGTCTTAATTGGTTATTGAGACTCCTTTGGAAGCAAATATAAAGGTGTGCATTAATTGCTTCTTTTTTTTTTTCTATGTTGATAAATAAGAATTTACTGAGCTCTTTATTCCTTGGTCACCCATATGGAAAGTGGTTGTAAGGACATCAAAGAAGCACAAAAAGACATCATTAGCCATTTTTTCCTTTAGGTATCATTTAATTTATTGTGTAGTCTACCCAACTAGAGAGTCAAAGTTTTTACATGGTCCAAAATTAAAACACCTCCAACATTATAAAAAGAGCATATTTCATAAAGAACCATTACTGTGGACAATTATTATTGCCCTTATTATCCTTCAGTATACTTCAAGGAACTATCAAGAAGCAAATAGTCCTTGAAGCATTTTCAGTCATTCACTTTATATTCTCCATCTACTGCTGGTCTGTCTTCTTCACATTACACCCTTCAAATGTACTGCTTATTCTATCATATTATAATATCATATCATCATACCTGATATTCTATATTATTTGAAGTAATAATCAAAAATAGCAAGCATTTATGTATGCTAGTCTCTATATAAACCTACAACTGAAGATATCTGACTATCTACTGGCAGCCGTTTTTCTTTGTTGTAAATGAGCATTGAGGCTCTATATTAAGAAACTTTTTCTTTCCCTTACCTACTTACTTACTTACTTACTTACTTACTTACTTACTTACTTACTTACTTACTTACTTACTTACTTACTTACTTACTTACTAACTCACTCACACACACACACACACACACACACACACACACACACACACAGTTTCTTTGAGTAGGCATGTGCTCTGGGATGAATTCCTCAAAATATGCTATCACCCTGATGATGGTTATTTGTTTGGGATAACCCAAAGTGATATTATGAGAATTAGGTCCAGTTTTATGGGAACTATTAAAGCAAGATTGTGTTTTTCTTCTTTGATTGCTTAAAATAAGAATATTCAACTAAGAAACCTTAAAAACAAAGTGAACATAGGAGAGGGCAAAAATTAGAGATAAACTTGTATTGTCATATGTGGTTTTAATGTAGTTTCTTCTCCTTGCCACCACTGAAATGCACAAAACCCTCTACCAATTGTCTATTACTTCCAGCTCTTCATTTACTCTACTCCCTATCCCAATGATTACATGATCATTTTAATCATGCAACTCCAAGCCAAGAATTTGTCATCATTCAGTACTGTCTATTGTTAAGAACCTGAATCTTAACAACATTAAATCCTGTGACTTTATACCTAGAATCTACAACCCTAGACATGTGTGTTATATGAGCTTTGAGACTTTTTTTCCCCTAAGATATTTTGGGTTTAGTTTAATTTCTGACTCCAGCAACTAGAAATATTTGCTTACTTGTCATATTCTATATTACTTGGTTTCTATAATAATCCTATGGAGAATATGTCCTAAGAGTCTGCACTTTAAGGCTCAGAAACCTAAGGCTCATAGAGATAAAATTACCGGTGAATGATAGATCTGGGACTCAAGTTCTTATATATCTAACATCAAGGTCCATGCTCTTAACCCCTATAATCCTCTCTCCATGCTTCATTTCTTTCTGTGTCTTCAGATTTTAACAGACTCTGACATATACTCGGAGTTCTATCAATATTTTATGAATTGTTTGGCCTCAGTGGAAAGAGGAATAGGCTTTCCTCTTTAAATGGACAAGGCCTTTAACAAAATAACCAGAATAAAATGAATTGGGGAATAAAGGATTATAGGAGATGGAGGAGAGGAAGCCACAAAAGTTCACTAAAATGAGGGATTTGAGAGAAATCTTTGACAGCGATCCAGCTAAGTCCTGTTTTTTTTTAAAAATAATAGTTGATTATCAAATGAGATAAACACTTAATGAAAACATATTATTTTTCTGATTTATTTTCATCATACATAGCTCCATACTTTATAAAAGCACACTGATGAACCTCAATATATTTAAATTTTCACAAATTGGGCCAGAGAGATAGCACAAGGCATTTGCCTTAAACATGGAACAGACCCAGGTATGATTCCCAGCATCCCATATAATCCCCCAAGCCTGCCAGGAGCAATTTCTAAACACAGAGACAAGAGCGCCACAGGGTATGGCACAAAAACAAAAAAATTCACAAATTTATAAAGAGTAAAGGCAAGTCAGCATGTACTTGTCTATATTAAGACCTACTTTTTTACATTGGTACTATATGATAACAAAGCTTTTTTTTTTTTAGCCCATAGAGTTAATGAATCCCAAAAGACCTACTTTCTGCTTATGTTCTGAGGCCTATGGAGCTTATCTGAGGACAGACTTCTTGAGGAGTTCAAAGAGAATTCTGTCCTCAGATTTGCTCTGTAGAATTACGGAGAAAGAGAAGAAATCACTTCTAATGTGGTCACGGAGACATGTATGTCCTAATTAAATTGTACCCTGTGTAGCATCTGGATTATTAATATCACAAAGTGCACCCCAAATACCATTAGTCCAACATACACTCAGACATAGGAGAACCAGCACCGTAGTGCAAAGCAAAAAAAAAAGGCATGAAAATGGCTGCTACCTGATAACCGTATCATGGATCTCTGCCAAGGATGGCTGACAAGCTTCACCTGTCTGGTTCACTCAGCCTTTGCAGGCCTGAGTCCATTAAGCAGATGATGGGGGAGTGAGGCGAAAGCAAACTGGAAGATATTATTGCTTCCTACCTTTGTGACAATGCATAATGGCCTAGCAATAACATTCCAAGTGATAGCCTGGGAGGTAAAAGAGCTCATTGTGAAACTCCATAAATTGTCCTGATTATTTAGCATATGCTAAAGATGTAAATTTGGACTCAGAGCTCCAACTCACTGCATGTTTGCTGTAGTGCAGCAAATGCTGAGTCTGAGAAGGCAATCCAAATATCCTCAGAAGAGCAACCCAGGAGAAACAGCTTGACCATTATGCCATCATCAAATTCCATCTCATCACTGAGTTGGCCATGAAGAAAACAGAAGATAGCAACACACTTGTGTTCATTGTAGATGTCAGAGCTAACAAATACCAGATTAAACAGGCTGTGAAGAAGCACTATAACATTGAGGTGGCCAAGGTCAACACCCTGATTAGACCTGATGAAGAAAAGAAAGCATATGTTCAGCTAGCTTTGAACAATGATGCCTTGGATGTTGCCAATAAGATTGGGATCATCAATCCAGCTGGCTAATCCAAACTACAACTTTTCCCCACCCTAAAAAAAACATAAGACTTGTTTTCATTAGATATTGTGCACTTACTTTATTTGTTTATATATTACCTACAAGTAATATAATTTTGTTTTTATCTTTATAAGTATGACAATTTTGCTATTATGAAACATTACAATCTCATGATGTTGTCGCAAAAAGCAAAATTCCATTTGTAGCTGAGTAATATTTCACTGCGTGTGTACCATGGTTACAAAATTATTCATGATTGAGTTTCAGTCATAGAAAGCACACCACCCTTCACCAGTGCACTTTTTCTACCTTCAATGTCCCCATTTTCCCTCTTGCCTACCCACACCTGCCTGCCTCGAGGGCAAGCATTTTGCTTCTCTCTTTCTCTCTTTCCCTCATTTACAACAATGTCATTTGCACTATTGTTAATAAAGGGGAACCATATATGTCTCTTTATCCCTTTTTAGTACCCAATTCTCGTCCAGAGCTATCAGTTCCAATTATCATTGCCATAGTGGACCCTTCTCTAGCCTAACTTCCTAACTGCATTCACTACTCTTTGGGGCTAGCTTTCTATCATGAACTGGTCCTCATGGCCCTCCTCCCTATTATCTCTGGATATTATCACATACTGCCTTTTATTTTTCAAATTCCCACAAATGAGACATATTATTCTAAATCTACCCCTCTCCTCCTGACTCACTTCACTCAGCATAATAATCTCCGTATCCATCCACATATAAGCAAATGATTTTTCCTAACTGCTGCATAGTATTCCATTGTGTTGATGTACCACTTTTTTTGTTTGTTTGTTTGTTTTGTTTTTTGTATTTGAGTCACACCCAGCAGCGCTCAGGAGTTACTTCTGGCTTTACACTCAGAAATTGCTCCTGGCAGGCTCTGGGAACCATATGAGATGCCAGGATTCGAACCACTGTCTGTCCTTAGTTGGCTTCTTGCAAGCCAAATGCCCTACAGCTGCTATCTCTCCAGCCCCATGATGTACCACAGTTTCTTTAGCCACTCATCTGTTGTCAGGCACTTGTGTTGTTTCCAGATTCTGGCTATTGTAAATAGCACTGCAGTGAACATAGGAATACAGAAGAATTTCCTGTATTTGGGTGGAGAGGGGGGATTTGCTAGGGTATATCTCTAGGAACGGCGTATATGCTACATTTTCTTTATTCATTCTTCTCTCACTAGGCACTTACTTCTTAGGTTGCTTTCAAAGCTTGGCTACTATAAACAGCATTTCAATAAACGTAAGTGTCCAAATATCTCCTTTAATACTTCTATTTTTAAATGCTTTGAAAACATTCCTTACTTTTTTCATAAAAGCTGAATTGGTTTATAATCCTACCAACAGTGAATGAGAAGTACATTTTCTTTCTTTTTTTTTTTTTTTTTTGGTTTTTGAGTTGCACCCAGCAGTGCTCAGGGGTTATTTCTGGCTCTATGCTCAGAAATCACTCCTGGTAGGCTTGGGGAACCAATATGGGATGCTGGGATTCGAACCAATGACCTTCTGCATGAAAGGCAAACACCCTGTCTCCGTGCTATCTCTCTGGCCGGGAAGTACATTTTCTCCACAATTCTGATATCACTGGTTATTTCTGGTCATTTTGATATAGGTCAGTCTCTTAATTTTATCTCACTGTTTTTCTTTTTTTGTTTTTGTTTTTGTTTTTGTTTTTGGGCCACACCCGGAAGTGCTCAGGGGTTACTCCTGGCTGTCTGCTCAGAAATAGCTCCTGGCAGGCACAGGGGACCATATGGGACACCAGGATTCGAACCAACCACCTTTGGTCCTGGATCGGCTGCTTGCAAGGCAAACGCCGCTGTGCTATCTCTCCGAGCCCCAGTATCTCACTGTTTTTCAGGTTTGCCTTTTTTTTTTTTTTTTTTTTTTGGTAATAAGTGATAGTGGATTTTTTATTTACCTGTTAACCTACTGTATACCTTCTTTGGAGAAATGTCTATTAAGGTCTTCTTTCAATTTATTTAGCTTTTGTGGTGATTGAGATTACTGAAGAACTTTAAAAGATTTTTTTTTATAGTGCCTCCTCAACAGGGCTGAGCATGTGCAAATTCCATCCCTTACAATATTCAATCAGTGTGCATTTCTGGTGGCTCAGGGCTCATGCTTATTAATGTGTACTGCTTAGGTCAAATGATATTCAAGAATAATTTCGGACCTCTTCTGGCACTGCTTCTTGGATAGGTGCAGTGGTGAAGTGCTGCAGGCGTCCTGCGTCTCTGCAATTCTTGTGGGGTTGAGTCCTTCACAAGAAGAAAGTGGGAGCATGAGTGGCCAAACGAGATAATGTCAAAATAATGATGACCACACACAGAGTATGTAAGGTCAACACATCTTCTGGTAGGAGTGCGACTAATTTATTTTCCAAACAGGGGTTTTTATAGGATAAAACAGTCACGGGTGCAGAGAAGGATGATTAACTTAACAAGGCAAAGTTAATTTTAAAAGGAAAGGTAACAATCAGGACAGTTCTTAACAATCAACCTCAAATGCAAAACAAAAGTTAGGAAGATGTAGGAAATATCTAGAAACTTGTTCTTCACTGGGCTGGGCTCTATTATAACCCAGAGTCTGTAATTTGGCTTTGCCCTTGATTACCAGAAACTTCAGCTGCAAGGACATTTTTGAAAAGGAGAAAAAAACATTGTCTTAACTTATAGGTTCTAAATATTATCCAGAAAAAGGGTTCCCTTGAAATCTTTGGTGCTGGAATTTCTGAGCCAAATTATTTGATAGAGGGCACAATTTTGCCTGAGATTTACAAAGGAGAGATAGCCAAATGACCGAAAATGTAATGCCAAGCATCTTTGCGGAAATTCCTCAATCATCCATGCAGGGGGAAAAAGGCGACCACAGCGGGCCTTTTGAGGAACCCCATGGGGTTATTTCAGTTCACCCCACCAGGAAAATCTGAGAATACATCTGGTAGGCTGAACTCCCTATGCTGTGGCAGTGAAGCACTATGGATCAAATGCAGGGTCTTGCATATTAGGCTTACCATACACTCTCTCCCGGGTTTCTATTGTTGAGTTTTGTGAGAGATTTTTATATCTTAATCAATAGCCTTTTATCTAAGGTATAGTTGTCATATATTTTCTCACATATCCAGTAGGCTATTTTTTTATTTTATTTTTTGACTATAATTTCTTTGGCAAAGCTTTTTACTTTAATATAGTTCCATTTGTTAATTTTTGCTTTTATTGTCCTAGCTGGTAGTCAAATTCTCAAACACGCAGCCTGCCCAACCTTATACACTTTGACCGTTGCTAAGCACATTCCACATTTAAATTATCATTTAGTATTATTTCATTGCACTAATAGTAGAAAAGTGACATTTTAACATTATAACAGCCTTTTTGCTTTAAATGCAACTAGTTGAAAGCATGCATTTCCCCCTTTCTAACTAAATTAACTTTCTCCAAATTTTAAGCAAAATAATTTTTATTTTTAATGTTTATGTGATTTAATCTTCCTCACCATTATAATTGGTTTTGTACTTGTTTGGGTTTTATTTTTAATATTCAACTTGTAGCCTAAGACTGATATGGTCCAGGAATGATTCAGCAATTCTGCAGGTTCATAAACTGTGGACAGAATTTTTAAAATGTTGCTGAAGGATCTGGCTGGAATGATAATTTAAATGAAAATTTTGTAAGTGCTTAGGTATTTCACCCAGTGGAACAATGTATGGGTCAAGGAATTTATAGCACAAGGAAAAACTACGAAGTTTAGCTGGTTAGTTAAACTTAAATCTCTCTAAGACAATTAGATTTATGATACAAATAAACTGAAGAATTACTCAAAGAAGTGAAAAGTAATTACCAGGTACAATATTGTCCACTGGTTTGTTTGTTTTATTTTGAGTGGGGGGGGGTCATTTTTTTACTGTAAAGCATGTTTATTGACCTAATGAGATATGAAAAAGAAAGTAGAATAAATTTTATTTGATCTTAATTGAAATGTGTATTGTGTATTTTTTAAGTAGTTAACTTTTCTTGGTATTTAATTAGACAATACTGTTTGTTTGTTTTTATTGAGGCCATTGTGAATTACAAATCTTTCACAGTTGTATTTCAGGTGTTTAGTGACAGTGAATTAAGGCCATTCCCACCATCAGTGTTGACCTCCTTCCACTATAGTTCCCCACATGCACCCCAAACTTCCACCCATAGTCCCCTGGACTACTAGTGCATTTTGTGTGTAGCATGTTTTAATTTGGGTCTCATTATTCTTTTGTCATTGACTTTGGCTTGGCTATTTATTCCATTCAATGTTCCTGAGACCACTTGGCCCCTGGGCCCCAGCCACATTTTTTTTTCTCAATTTGTAAAATGACATAGAAATATGAGACAGAATAAAGTGAATCAAGTTCTATGGTTCTATGGAAACACAGGAGCCCCTATCTAGAATATAAGAAAATTGAAATAAGAAAAGAAGGGGCTGGAGAGATAGCATAGTAGTAAGGCATTTACCTTGCACACGGCCAATATAGGACAAGCTCAGTTCAAATACCACCATCTTATATGGTCCCCCAAGCCTGCCAGAAGTGACTTCTGAGTGCAGAGCCAGGGTAGCCCCTGAGCACCACTGGGTGTGACCCAAAAACCAAAAAATAAAATAAAATAAAATAAAAAATAAATAAGAAAAGAAAAGGGAAGGGCAGGTGAGGCTTCTTTTTTTTTCTTTTTTTTTTCTTTTTTTTTTTGCATAGCCATATCAAACATTGAAAAAATAGAAATAAAATTCCTAGGGCCAGAGAGATAGCATGGAGGTAAGGCATTTGCCTTGCATGCAGGATAGTGGTTCAAATCCCAGGATTCCATATGGTCCCTGAGCCTGTCAGGAGCGATTTCTGAGCATAGAGCCATGAGTAACCCCTGAAGACTGCTGGGTGTGACCCAGAAACCAAAAAAAATCAAAATAAAATTCCTTTTGTCTAAGAGATACAGGGTGTTTCTGCCCATGAAACATACTGTCAAAGACTAACAACAGGCTCCAGGCATGTTGGTTACCCAACCCCAATGTCTCTCTCAGAAAAATATTTCTCTCAGAAAAATTTCTACTCAGTTGCAATTGACAAAGTCAGTCTTCTGTAGTTAGAGATCTTGGTTTTTGTATAGGTCCTAGGATGAAACATTGGTTCTTGTACAGATCCTAGGGCAGAGCATCTTCTTTTTTCTTTCTTTCTTTCTTTCTTTTTTTTTTTTTTTTTTTTTTTTTTGGTTTTTGGGCTACAACCGGCAGTGCTCAGGGGTCACTCCTGGCTGCCTGCTCAGAAATAGCTCCTCGCAGGCACGGGGGACCATATGGGACACCAGGATTCGAACCAACGACCTTTGGTCCTGGACTGGCTGCTTGCAAAGCAAACACCACTGTGCTATCTCTCCGGCCCGCATCTTCTGATTTCTTCTTACCGTTGGGTGGTGAGGTAGGGCAACCTGCCCTTAGATCAAGTTGTTGCTGTTTCCTCATCATCAGGGTGTTGTATGGGCCTGTCCTGGAGCAGGTTAGTGCCAGGGCATTCTGGCCTCCCCCAAGGGGGAATTTGAATCCTGGTTTTGGTGCCATAATTTGTCCCAGTAGGTACCTATTTTGGGAGGTATCTATATCTGAGGTTCGGGGTTGGATGATCCATATCCGATCCATTGAGGCATAAGTCAAGTCCCCATGACAAATGCTCAAGTTGAAAGGCAACCCTGAACTATATAATTTATAGGTTCCCATCCCTATTAGATAAGAACTTCTTTCTAGGGGCCGGGCGGTGGCGCTGGAGGTAAGGTGCCTGCCTTACAAGCGCTAGCCAAGGAACGGACAGCGGTTCGATCCCCCGGCGTCCCATATGGTTCCCCCAAGCCAGGGGCGATTTCTGAGCACATAGCCAGGAGTAACCCCTGAGCGTCAAACGGGTGTGGCCCAAAAACCAAAAAAAAAAAAAAAAAAAAAAAAAAAAGAACTTCTTTCTATATGTAAGATTTCCCATTTTAGGGGCCAGAGCGATAGCACAGTAGTAAGGTGTTTTACCTTGCACGCAACTAACACAGGACAGATGGTGGTTCAAATCTCGGCATCCCATATGGCCCCCCTGTGCCTGCCAGGAGCACAAAAATGCAATTTCTGAGCACAGAGCCAGGAGTAACCCCTGAGTGCCGCCAGGTGTGACCCAACCCCCCCCAAAAAAAAGATTTCCCATTTTAGTGTGTGTGCCTATCCAAAACATAATAATGCCTCATGATACTCTTGATGCATATGGGTGTAAAAATAACAAGCTAAGCAATCTCTATAACCTGATTGTAGCCTGAGCTCATAACCCAACCTAGAATTTCTACCAAGAATTTCCTAATAAGCAGATCCAACACATGGATGGGAGAAGCTACCTCTACATATAGAACTAGCCACTAAGAATTATAACTATTAAGGAAATGCATTTACACGAAACATACAAAAAAAATATATAAAAAGAGGCCAGGAAGGTGGCTCTAGAGGCAAGGTGTCTGCCTTGCAAGCGCTAACGTAGGACGGACCACGGTTCGATCCCTCGGCATCTCATATGGTCCCCCCAAGCCAGGGGCGATTTCTGAGCGCATAGCCAGGAGTAACCCTTGAGCGTCAAACGGATGTGGCCCAAAAACCTAAAAAAAAAAAAAAAAAAAAAGAGGTGTGTTCTTTGCCGGAGAGATAGCATGGAGGTAAGGCGTTTGCCTTTCATGCAGAAGGTCCGTGGTTCAAATCCCCGCATCCCATATGGTCCCCCCAGCCTGCTAGGAGCGATTTCTGAGCATAGAGCCAGGAATAACCCTTGAGCGCTGCCGGATGTGACCCCCCCCCCCAAATAGGAAAATAGAAATAGAAGCCAGAGGGTAGCATGGCGGTAAGGCATTTTTGCCTTGCATACATTTGACCTAGAAAGAACTGTGATTCGATCCCCCCAGCATTCCATATGGTCTTTCAAGCCAGAAGCAATTTCTGAGCACATAGCCAGAAGTAACCCCTGAGCATTACAAGGTGTGGCCCCAAAACCAATTAGATATAGATATAGATATAGGTATATAGATATTATATATGTATACACCCTTTACCTTTTAAGTATTTTAAGATAATTAGGGTTGTAAAATCCAGAGCACAGTTTCATTTCGTCCAGTTGTCTTGTGGAATCTGAGAAATAGTTTGCAGACGTTGGACATCAGGTGGTATCTTCAAGCTGAGGGTGTCTCAGGAGCCAAATCCAATAGCAAGTGACAGTCTAGAGTGGTGGGAGGTGGGAGAAAAGGGCCACAAGGAGTGGGTCTGAGGAGTGGGTCTGAGGAAGTGGTGTCTACAGGTTCTTCCCAGGGCAAGACATAGAGGTCTGGGAGGGTGTCCTTTCACTTTGGGAGTCAGCTGACAGCTTGCTGGGTAAGGTGAAGTTTTCTATCCCTGAGGAGTTCAGAACTGATTGTGAAAAGGGTTAAATAGGGAGAGATCAAGAATCAGGGGTGAGGGGTGAGAGGATAGAAGAGAATTTGTAAGGTAGACAGGGGGTAGATAAGAGGGATATCCTGTAATAGGAACTATATACACTCTAGGCAGAGATCATGTACAATACAGATTAGACAGCATAGGAGTCCACCATACACACTCACATACAAACACACAAACACAAATATAGACAGTGGAACACAAGCATCTATAGATAGACAGTGGAGATCCATTCATAGGTTACAGTTGAAGGATTGACCCTTATGGAATGGGTCAGTGCAGCAGTTAACTTTTTAATATGTCATGTTGTCTCAGATCTTTTTTCTTTTTATTTAGATCATTAAGAATTACAAATCCTTCATAGCTGTATTTCAGGCATATACTGATAGTGAATTAGGGCCATTCCCACTCCCTCCACCAAAGTTCCCAGTATACTCAGCTCTTTTTAATTGATTTTTTTTTTTACTGAAACCCATGAATACAGTTGTGAAGTTTTTCATGATTGGGTTTCAGTCATACAATTTTCAATACCCATCCCTTCACATTTCCCACCACCAATACATCCAATTTCCTTCTCTCCCGACTGTCTGCCTCTATCGCAAACATGTTTCTTCACTCTCTCTGGGGTTCCCCCCCCTTTTCTTAACCTCTATGATATGCAGTATTTTTGCTGCAAGATATCATGTATATCATCTTACCTCCTTCAGCTCCCAATTCTCCAAATGATAATTGCCAACTGTCATTGTCAGTGGTTCTTGGCTGCCCTAACTGCACACCCCACTCTTTATGATAAGCATCTTACCATGGACTGGTCCTCCTGGACTTCATTTCTAATTGTCTTTGAGTATTAATATAATACTATCTTTTTTAAATAATTTATTTAAGCACTGTGGTTACAAAAATATTTATAGTTGGGCTTCAGTCATAGAATATACACTGCCCTTCACCAGTGCAATTTTCCTGCCACCAGTGTCCCCCATTTCTTTCCCAACCCACATCCCCACCTGCCTCTGAAGCAGGCATTTTGCTTCTTTCCCTCCCTCTCCTATCTCTATCTCTCTTTATCTCTCAGTACCAGGATGGTTGCTATAAATTAGCATCCCTGAATGGGCATGAGGCCCTACCCAGCAGCTGGATCCCTCGGGTCCCTGCTAGCCTTGCAGCAGCTGAGCAGCAGGCAGCCTTGCATCTTATTGCAATAACCTACCAAAAAAGCCCAGCAACCTAACCTTGCAGCTTACCACAGTAATTGCAATGAGTAAATTCTATGCTCTAACAGTAGATCTTGGACAACTGGGCCAGTGGTTCAATATAAGAATTCATGGGTACTATGCCGTTCAGGCACTATGATGCCAGAAATACCCAATGATGTTGGTATTGATGTTGAGTATATACCCAGTGGTGCTCAGGGGACCTGCAAAGCTATACTTAGTACTTGGAGGACCATGTGGTGTCAAGTGTCTCAGTCATCGCATGTCCTAGCCTCTATACTATCTCCTAGACCCTCTTATTGTCACTTTAACAACTTTATTAAATATTGTTGAAATGCTTCATTTCATACACCAACTTGACTGGGCTAAGGGATGCCCAGATAGTTGGTCAAATGTTTACTTTTCTTCTTCTTCCTTCCCTCACAAGTGAACTGGCAATTATATTTCTCAAACCTTGAGTTTAGAATAACTTATATCACCTTGCTCTTCCCTTTCCCTATGATACATGGTGGAATAGCAGAGATCATAATGTGTGAGTTAATTCTCATCATCTATTTTCTCTTAAGTGACTGTGTCCTTATATGCATTCATATACATATAGTTCTGTAAGCATGCATGTGTATTTTCCCCATCATTCAGCTGGGAACTCATGGCTAATCAAATCACTCAATTAATAAATTCCCTGGTTTTACTTATTATTATTTACTTCACTCAATATGATAACTACCCGTTCTAACTGGATTACAGCAAAATACATTTTTTGCTAGTTTCTAATTTTCAGTCATTCAAAACAGTACTGCCATGAATATCATTATAACTGTGTCAATAATTACACCTATATTTCTTTTTATTTTATGTTAGAGATGAAAAGAAACCATACTTATTCTCTATAATTATACAACTTTCTATCTACTACACTGTTAAAAAGAGAGGCTGGCTAGATGTGTAAGTGTAATTTCAAACATTGCCTAACACAGTGACTCCATATTGTACACGCTCAACAAATGATGGCTATTAACAGCTGCAAGAGAGCATAACCTCCCTGACAGCACATTCAAAGGGCAGTTTTCCTTAGCTTCTATTCAGAAACTTTGACATAACCATTTTTAAATGATATAAATGTTCCTGTTACAACATCGCTCAGAAAGTGGGTTCCATTTGTTTAATGCTTGTGTACAAATAATAGCTATCTTCTTGTCCAAGTTACATTTCATTGTCCTCTTCTTTCTAATATTGCAGAATTAGTTACCCCCACCCCTTTTCTGGCTTTTAGGCAATACCTGACTATATTCTCTGGGATCATTCCTAGCACTGTTTGCGGGATTGAACCCAAGAAATGAAACTTGGGTCAGCACTATGTATGCATAGTGTCCATTATATTATCTGCCTGTCCACTGTATATATCTTTCTGTCCCAATAAATTTATTCTTAAACAATCTAAAGTAAGCATGAAATGTACAAACTCAAAACGAACTTCTAGATTTGGATTATTTGAGGAGAAATAATTTACTCTTAACCTTTTATCTTTAATAATATTTTATTTCATTAAAGATCCATCATTTTCAATGTTATTGATATTTGAATTTTAGACATATAATATTTTAACACAAGTTTCACCACTAGTGTTAACTTTCATCCACGAGTGTTCCCATACTCTACCCCAACCTTTGCCAGCTAACTTGACAGCATATTACAAAGTTTGGTAGTTGCAGCTTAGATCTCATGTCTTCAGTGTTTTTGAATCACTGCTCTAGAAATACAGTTATACTGATAGCCCACATCACCAGTTTAACTGAAGCCCTGACCCCTGTTCTCTCATTACTTTCTTGTATCATCTTCCTTTTCCCTTTGATTTATTTTCTTCTCTTTCCTTCTACTACGTAGGCTCTGGAATCAATGGTGATATGGGCATCCCTCCTTTTACTACATTACATTTCCTCATCCAGTATTTTACATGCCACAGATACATGAGATAATCCTATATTTGTCTTTCTTCTTGCTTACTTCATGCAACATATTTTCCAGTTCCAGTAAGGTTGAGGCAAGTTGCATGATTTCTTCATTCCTTGCAGCTCCATAGTATTTTACTGTGTATATATGTAATACATTTTTATGATCCATTCATTTGTGGTTGGACACCTAGAGTGAGTTTATACCTTAGCCATTGCCATTTTTACAGCAATGAATAATGTTGTGCATAAGTTCTTCGAATGAATGTCTTCTTTTGGGGGTAAACCACACAGTGGAATTGTTGGGTCATATGGCAGCACAATTTTAAGTTTAGTGAAGATACTCCATACTGTTTTCTACAGAGGTTGAACCAGACAACATTCCCACCAGCACAAACTGTTCCTATTATTTTTTATATGCCATTATCACTAGCTTATATTCAAGTGAAGTACTTCATTGTTTTGGATTTGATTTGGATTCCCCTAATGATAAGTGATACTGAGAACTCTTCTTCTGAGAAACATCTGTTCACTTTCTCTCCCCATTTGGAAGGAGCGGGAAGAATTGTTTGATCTACTTTTTTTTCGTGTTTCTGTGTTTCATTTTGTTTCTGGGTGAGGACCTCCCAGAAATACTAGGAAGTGACTCCTGGCTCTACTAAGGATCTACATAGTCAGGTACATGCAAGGCAAGACCCTGTCCACTATATTATCTCTTCAATCCTCCCATTTTCTTTTTCTTTCTTTCTTTTTTTTCTTTTTTTTTTTTTTTTTTTTTTTTGTGGTTTTTGGGCCACACCCGGCGATGCTCAGGGTTACTCCTGGCTGTCTGCTCAGAAATAGCTCCTGGCAGGCACAGGGGACCATATGGGACACCGGGATTCGAACCAACCACCTTTGGTCCTGGATCGGCTGCTTGCAAGGCAAACGCCGCTGTGCTATCTCTCCAGGCCCAATCCTCCCATTTTCTAATAGGATTTTTAATGGGTTTGTTATGTGTATCTTTGTGAGTTCTTAAATATCCTGGATATCAACTCTTTATATGATGTGTTGAAAGTGAATACATTTTCCCATTCAGTTATTTGTCTTTTAGATTAAGCCTGTAAATCTTTTGCTGTGCAGAAGAGTTTCTAATTTGATGCAGTCTCAATGTTTATTTTTTTTATTTTGTTGTCTTTGTCAGTGGTTCAGGTAATTAAAGATGACTTTGAGGTCCAAATCTTAGAATATTCTGCCTATATTTTCATTAGTGAACTATATAATTTTAGGTCAGTTTACTTTGGGTATAATATTAGCTTCAGAGATGTCTTTGATATTTTATAAATGCTTAAGGGGTAAAGGTAGGAAATTGTCTCTTAAAGTTTGATACAATTCACAATTAAATCCAGTAGATCAGAACTATTTTACTTGGGAGATTCTTTTTTGTTTGTTTGTTTTGTTTTTGTTCTTGGGCCATACATGGTGACACTCAGTAGTTACTCCTGGCTCTGCATTCAGAAATCACTCCTGGGGACCATATGGGATGCCAGGAATCGAAACTAGATTTGTTTTGGATGGGTCACGTGCAAGGCAAACACTCTACCACTGTGCTATCTCTCTGACCCCTCTTGAAAGATTCTTAATTAATTTCAATTAAGAATTGAGTTTCGGGCCAGGAGAGATAGCACAGCAGCATTTGCCTTTCAAGCAGCCAATCCAGGACCAAAGGTGGTTGGTTCCAATCCCGGTGTCCCATATGGTCCCCCGTGCCTGCCAGGAGCTAATTTTGAGCAGACAGCCAGGAGTAACCCCTGAGCACTGCCGGGTGTGCCCCCCCCCAAAAAAGAATTGAGTTTCATTTCAATTCAAGAATTGAATTTAGTTTCAATTGTTTCAGTTTCTTTACTTGTGATTGGCTTGTGAAGGCTTTCTACTTCCTCCTCATTCAACTTTAGGAAATTACAAGACTCTAAGAATCTTTACATTTTTTTTTCTTGGTTTTTCGGGCCACACCCGTTTGATGCCAGGGATTACTCCTGGCTAAACGCTCAGAAATTGCCCCTGGCTTGGGGGAACCATATGGGATTGAACCACGGTCCTAACTGGCTAGCGTTTGCAAGGCAGATACCTTACCTCTAGCGCCACCTCACCAGCCCCAGAATCTTTACATTTCTTCTAGGTTCTCCAGCTTAGCATAAAATTGTTCACAGTAACCCCTCATTATATTCTGTATTTCTGAAGGATCCATTGTAATTTCTTCCTTTTCATTTCTAATCTAATTTATTTGAATATTCTCTCATTTTTTCTTGTAAGTCTAGCTAAAGGTTATATATTTTGTTTATTCTTTTGAAGAATCAACTACTGGTTTCCTTGATTCTTTGAATTGCTTTCTTGTTTTCTATGTTGTTGAGCTCAGCTCTTGTTTTTACGATTTCTCTCCTTCCACTACTTTTTAGGTTCTTATTATATACCTTACCCATATTTTTGTATATTTAGGCTGTTAATTTGGGCTGTTTCTTCTTTCTTAAAATAGGCCTTCCTTGCTACAAATTTTCCTCAAGTAGCTTTTGCTGAATTCCATAGATTCTTATATTCAGTATCTTCATTATTACTAGTTTCAAGAAATCTTTATTTCTTTCTAATTTCCTCTTTGCTGTTTTGCAGTGTTTGTTCAGATTCCAAGTGTTGGAGGTTTTCCGTATCTCATTTCTGTGGGTAATTTCTTTTGTTTGTTTGTTTGTTTTGGTTTTGGGTCACACCAGGCAGCGCTCAGGGGTTACTCCTGGTTCTATGCTCAGAAATGGGCCCTGGCAGGCATGGGGGACCATATGGGATGTCGGGATTCAAAACACCTTCTTTCTGCATGAAAGGCAAACGCCTTACCTCCATGCTGTCTCTCCGGTCCCGTGGGTAATTTCTAATTTCATGACATTATGATCTGAGAAGGCACTTTGGACAATGTCTATATTTTTTTAATAATTTTAATGTGACCAAAGTAGATTACAAATTTTTCACAGTAATATTTTAGGTACATAGTGGAATGTCTATTTTTTTAATTTATGTGTTGGAGCTATGCCCTAATATGTGATCTATCCTGGAAAATGTTCTATGTGCACTAGAGAAGAATATGAATTCTTGTTTGAGATGATATAGGGCCCTTTATATGACCAACAATCTCATTTCTTTTAGCTCCTTATTTAAAGTTCTTTACTCTTTACTAATATTATATCTGGTTGATCTGTCTAGAGGTGAAAACACAATGTTTATTTTTCCCACTACTATTGTGTTTCCATCAATATGTTTCTTTAGGTTTGTGACCAGAATTTTGTTAAGCCTTTTAGTGCATAAAGATTGATGACATCATTTTTTGGTCATATATTCCCTTAACCAATAAGTAGTGTCAGGGCCAGAGAGATAGCATGGAGGTAAGGCGTTTGCCTTTCATGCAGAAGGATGTTGGTTCGAATACCAGCATCCCATATGGTTCCCTGTGCCTGCTTGGGACGATTTCTGAGCATAGAGCCAGGAGTAACCCCTGAGCACTGGTGGGTGTGACCCAAAAACCAAAATAAATAAATAAATAAATAAATAAATAAATAAATAAATAAATAAATAAATCAGTAGTGCCCATCCCTGTCACTAATTTCTTTCTTTATAATGAATGTAATCTGGTTTGATGTAAATATGCCTGTCACAGGAGCTTGTTTTGTTTTCCCCATTGGCTTGTATTATTGTGTTCCATTCTTTCACTCTGAATCTGAATTTATTTAGAATGAAATCTGTGGGGGTGGGGTGGGATGGAGGGAGATTTGGGACATTGGTGGCGGGAATGTTGCACTGATGAAGGGGGGTGTTCTTTACATGACTGAAACCTAATCACAATCATTTATGTAATCAAGATATTCAAATAAAGAGAAAAAAATTTTTTAAAAATGCATTAATTTTTGGTACTAAAGATAACATTATCTAACTACAAAATTTTAAACCACAAATAAAAACATGCAAATATGTTAAATAAATATATATTTTATATATATATAAATATATATATTAAAATATATATTTTTAAATGAAATCTATACTTATTTAACATATGTTTCCTGTAAGTAGAAGAAAAATGGATTTTCTTTTCTCATCCATCCAACTACTTTATGCCTTTTATAGGGTAGATCAGTTCATTGAATTTGAGAGAAATTAATTATATAAAAAATTGTGTTATGATTTTTATGTATTTGTATGTAGAATCTAATTGTTTTTGCAAGAGTCTATCTGTTATTTATAGATGGGCATTCAGTAATTATTGCAGGATTGGTTCAGTTGTCACAAACACTGATAACTTTTGGTTGTTTGAAAGGGTGCTATGTCTCACTTAAGTTTAAATGATAGTTTTGCAAATTAGTGTACTCTGGGCTAGAAAGATTTTTTCATTCAGTACTTTGAGTATATTATTTTACTCTTTGCTAGACTGTAAAATATCATATGGAGGATATCAAAAAACATATGCAACTCTTATGTTGTATCCCTCATATTTGAGCATTTTCTTCTCTCTTGCTGCTTTAAGTAATCTGCCATAGAATATTGGAATTGTTTTGTTTGAGTTTGTTTTATCTGGTACTCATTGAGCCTCTTGAATCTCTGTGGGTGCCTTTATCCAGAGATCAATAGAATTCTCATTTATTTGTTTTCTTCACCCACAATTCTTACCCTTATTTTCTTTTTTCCTCTCCTGGTAGTCCAGTGATTCAAAGTTGATTTCTCTTGCTATTATCTATTATGAATCTTACAGACTCTTATATTTGTTTAATTCTCTTTGTTTTTGTCACTTTATTATTAGTGATAACTGTATGGCTATTGATGATATTGTCTCTTTAAACTCACTGATACATTTTCCTGGAAGCTGAATTTTGTTACTATGACTTGCTATTATATTTTTAACTCATTCAATTTCATTGCATGGAATATTTAATAACCCAAATTAGTTCATCTTTAAGTTAGTTGAATATTTCTTCCAGTGATTGCTTTTTTCCATAGCCAATGCATGAAGCATTGATTTTAGTCACTCATTGAGAAACTTGAGGTTTTATTTGACATTAATAAGACTACGTATTTCTTTTACTCAACTAAATAAATCTGAAATAAGTAATTATGACTGGTAAATAATTTATTTAAATTTTTAAGTAAAATTTTTAAGTAAAAAATGAACTGAACAGATAGCACAGCAGGTGAGTGGCATGCACCAAATCTGGGTTCAATCCCCCTTTATCTTCCATGGTCCCTCAAACCCATCAAGAGTAAACCCTAGGTGAAGAACTAAGGAGTAAACCATGAACACTGCAGCGTATGGAGGGGAAAAAAAGAACAAAAATAAAATAAGAAAGGTAAAAATACTCTAAGACTGGAAAAAAATTCTCCTACTACTTGCCTCAGTATCCTATAAGCAACTTTTGTCTTTAAGACTTTCTAGTTCCCATTGCATCAAAACTTTACTTGGATATCAATGAAGAATTTCTATAAATTATAAGTTTTCAATGAACTTTTGAGAAAATTATTATTTTAGGTACATTAAAAATTGTATGAAAAGGTTAGAAGAGATAGCATGAAGGTAGGCTGTTTGCCTTGCATGTAGAAGGATGGTGGTTCAAATCCCGGCATCCCATATGGTCCTCCAAGCCTGCCAGGAGTGATTTCTAAGTGTAGAGCCAGGAGTAACCTTGAGCGCTGCCAGTATAACCCAAAAACCAAAACAAAAAAAAATTGTATGATAGTAGGACATTTTTTTCTTGCACAAAACCAACCCAAGTTCAATTCTCAACATCCCATGTGATTCCCCATATGATCATACCTGCCAGGAATAATTCCTGAGCACAGAAGTAAGAGTAAGTCCTGAGCACAGCTGAAAGTGTTTCTCAAGAACAAAAAAGAAATGCTACCTTGGAAAATATTGTAGCTTAGTACTCAATTTTGAGTCTGCTATATGGAAACAAATTGTTATTGTTAAATAAATAAGTGGTATTGGGGCCGGAGCAGTGGCACAAGCAGTAGGACATTTGCTTTGCATGTGGCTAACCTAGGATGGGCCACAGTTCAATCCTCCAGTGTCCCGTATGGTCCCCCAAGTTAGGAGCGATTTCTGAGCGCATAGCCAGAAGTAATCCCTACGCATCACCGGGTGTGGCCCAAAAAAGCAAAGAAAAAGAAAAAAGAAAAAGAATGTGTAGTGTTACCACCAATGCCCCCATTTTCCCCTCCTCTCCCACTCCCTGCCTGTATTTGAGACAGGCATTCTATTTATCTCACTTACTACCATGGTCATGATAGTTGTTAGGATAGGTATTTTTCTAACTACACTCACCACTCTTGTGGTAAGTTTCATATCATAGGCCAATTTTTCTAGCCCTCATCTGTATTGTCTCTGGGTATTATTAACATATTGCCTTTTATTTTTTCTTAAATCCCACAGATGAGTGAGACTATTCTGTGTCTATCTCTCTCCCTCTGACTTATTTCACAGCATAATAGTTTCCATGTCCATCCATGTATAGGAAAATTGCATGACTTCTTTTTTTCCTGATAGCTGCATAGTATTTTGTTGTGTAGATGCACCACATTTTCTTTAGCCACTCATCTCTTGTCGGGCACTTGGGTTGTTTCCAGATTCTGGCTATTGTAAATAGTGCTGCAATGAATATAGATATGCAGAAGACATTTTTGTACTGTGCTTTTATGTTCCTAGGGTAAGAAACATCACTATCCAAACAAGTGGAAGCAGAGATAAACAAATGGGTCTATCTTAAGCTGAGAACCTTCTGCACCTCATAGGGAATAGTAAAGAGGATACAAAGGACACCACAGAAATGAAGCGATGCTTCCTCAAAGAAGAAATACAAATGGCCAAAACGCACATGAAAAATTCTCTGCATCACTAATCATCAGGGAGAAACAAATCAAAACAACAATGAGGTATCTCCTCATGCCACAGAGACTGGCCCACACACAAAGAACAAGAGCAATCAGTGCTGGTGAGGATGTGGAGAGAAAGGAACTCTCATTGGCTGCTGGTGGGAATGCTGTCTAGCCCAGCTCTTATCGAAAACAATATAGAGATTCCTCATAAAACTTGAAATTGAGCTTCTATATGATCCAGCTATTGCTTCTCTCTATAGTCATTATTAATCATAACTTGGTTCTTTCATCTGTAAAATGGGAATAGCAGTAGTGTTTTGTCCCATAATTGGAATTCAGTGATACAATGTCTATAAAGTACCTTGTAACAAGCTTGGTAGTTGATAAGCCCTCGACAAATTATTATTTGCTATTTCCACTAACAGCAGCATAATCATCACCATTATCATCACCATCATCATCATTATCTCTCTGAAATGCAAATGCCATCTGGCCTGATTTTTTTTAATCATGAACAAGCCTTATTTTCTCCTTGAGAGGAAGGTGATTCTACTGGTTGTTTCCAATACATTCTCCACCTAAGGGTACAATGTGGAAGAATGTCAGAGAATTAGATTTGAGGGCAAAGGGGAGCCCATTAATTTTGGAAAAGCAACATACTCTAGAAAAACTTGGCCTAGTGTATGAGAAAAATGGACTTAGCAATTACAACTGTTATGAAACTTGTGTTCTATAAAGCCAGGGGCTGGAACTGTAACAATAAAACAACTTCAAATATCAAAAGACCACTTTGGGTGGTCTGTCAGTGGATTATAGACATGACTTTTATATTGAGAAAAATTGTCTGGCATTGAATCAAAGAAACTATATGGTTTGAACAGCGGGATACCAGTAGCTGGTTTGGGCTTAAATTTAAAAAAAAATCAAAAGTGGCAAATCAGTACAGCATAAGCAAAACCTAAGAAATGTGTTATGTGTTGTGTAAAGAAATAAGGAGTTTTATAAACAATGCAACCCTGGAGAAATGCTGGAAATTTTCCTTTAAACCATTTATCGCAACACACCAAAACTTTTCAAGGACATAATTGATTTTTAGGAAGATATTAAACACTTTGATTTGTATGGGAATGACTTTTAGTTAATTTAAGAGCAAATTCATCATAAAGGTACATTTTTCTAATTATTGAGGGGAAAGTAAAAGGATTGCAGGTTGGAAATATAAATGGCAGTGCCCAAAAGATAAAAATCTCTCCAATTTCTAAAACAAAAGGATATGCAAAACTTTTCCTTTACTGAAATTTACACCTGCAAAAGCTAATGAGAGCATGACTTTACTATGTCTGTCAACTACTGATGGATGATAAGTAACTAGTCTTTTAAAAGTTACCAGTTCAAAATGAAAAAAAAAATTATACAAATTTTAGTCCCTACTAACATTACTGGTGCTTTCAAAACTTAGCTGCTTGCTATTCTCTCGTTTAAGAAATAATATGCCACTTACATTCCAAATTCATATATGCAGCATCTATGACCCTTTCTCTTCACTGAAATGTTCATATACCAAATTACAAGGGTAAAAAATGGAATTGTGTCTTAGGATGCTTAGAAGTCTAGCTTTCTGTTAAAGCAAGTAAATTATGAGCTAGAAAAGGACACCAATGTTAAAACTGAACCAAACAATCCTCCATTTCTACTAAAAGCTTTCAAAATGGTTTTGACAATGAATTTGTCCACTCTAATAAAGACTTCTGTGCAAATTAAATGATATTATTATACCTTCAGGAAGTTACCTTTAGGAAGTTGTTTTTTAGAATAGTAATATTTTAAGTGTTTATGATTGGAGACTAGTCTACAAGGGAATCCAATACAGTTCTCTTTTGTATGTTGTGCTCAATACACTATAATACAGCAATAAAATCTAGCAACTGGAGATCTGACTGTTGGTTTTCCATTCTTTCTTTTCTGTTGTTTTTGTGTTTGGGCCACACCCAGCAGTACAAGGGGTTACTCCTGGCTCTGCTCAGAAATCACTCTTGGCAGGCTTGGGGGAACATATGGAATGCCAGGGATCAAAACTGGGTTCATCCTGAGTTCACAATATGCAAGGCCTTAGTACTGTGTATCACTCCAGACCCATTCTTTCTTGAGATAATATCTGAATGATTTCATGATAGCAGTTAATTATACCTCTCTAATTACTACATATATACATATATAGGCCAAACTCTTCCAGCAGTGATAAGAAAACCAAAATTTTGAAACTGACAAATTTTTCTCACATTAAACTTACCTTCTTTGAGCAATCATACATCAGAGTTACTTCTCTTACACATAAATCTGATATATTTTTAATATCCTCTGTACTATAGAGTCTATAGTCACTGGAAAACCTCTTTCCTATTTGATTGTGTTCAACACCTTATAAGTACCATTAAAATATCTAGGTAAGCATATTGTAAACTTGTTTAACATTCTAACAATGATACCATTTTGTAAACTGTTAAATAAAGATCAAAAATGTTCCTTTCAATGTGTCCTGTAGCTATTAATCTACTGAAAAAAATGTGTCAGCTGTTTCTGGGCAGAATAAATACACAATAAGATAGTGGTTTTCAGCCATGGATCACTTGTTAAAAGAGACATTTTTCAATGTCAGACGACATTTGTGATCATCACAACTGGAATGGAAGGACTGTCAAAGCTGTTGTTCAACAGTCTACAGTGCACTAAACAGTTCTCCACAAGAAAGGACTTTCCAGGCAAAATCTGAGCTGTGTTAATGTTAAGAACGCCTAGGCTAAAACACTAAGAGAATATTGCTGGGCTATAATCATAACAGTCAAGGATTTAGAAGTGAGCCTCAAATGCTGATTGGTTAGTCCTTTGGTGAAGTAATCTCTACTTCATTCAAGAATATAGTAAACTTTACATCGGCAGTTGGAGCTGTATTACAATAGTACAGAGCGCACCCCCGATGGAACAATTTTCAGTTGAGGAAATGGCAAAATGAGTAAATCATTTAAAATTAGAATGGCATAAGAATCTTTCATATTTGCCATACTTGTTGATAGTACAGGTAAATATTACCCATGACTATTGATCTTCATCAAGAATTTAAGAGATCTGAGGAGTAATGCAGTGACTCTGAGAACATGCAGTAACTAATACTGGTCAAGCTAACAGTATGATTCCAGATCTCTTGCAGTTTTAGAATCTTGTATCTTGTTTTTCCATTAATCACTTCAGGAAAAAGTAAATGAATGAATGGATTTCAGAAGTTAGACTAATTTGGGCATGAAAAAGCAACTCTAGGGGCCGGCGAGGTGGCACTAGAGGTAAGGTGTCTGCCTTGCGAGCGCTAGCCAAGGAAGAACCGCGGTTTGATCCCCCAGTGTCCCATATGGTCCCTCCAAGCCAGGGGCAATTTCTGAACACTTAACCAGGAGTAACCCCTGAGCATCAAATGGTGTGGTCCGAAAAAAAAAAAAAAAGGAAAGGAAAAAAAAAAAAGAAAGAAAAAGCAACTCTAAAAATCCCACCAAGTTGGGGGGTATCCTCTTATATGACTGAAACCCAAACATAATCATGTTTGTAACCAAGATGTTTAAATAAAATATTATTTTTTAAAAAATTGAGAAAAAATCCTACCAGGTGAATACACCAGTGAAACTATGTGCATGAGGAACAATTATTAATAGTGTTATAAAATACAGAATATCAATTTATAATTTAATAGAATAAATATATTGATATTATACCAAAATGCATAGAATATAATGAGGAACATATAGGCAGAGCCCTCCATAATATCAATGTTAGAATTTTCTTCAATTACTTCACTCCATTAGAAAATAAAACAAAGGGGCCAGGCGGTGGCGCTGGAGGTAAGGTGCCTGCCTTGCCTGCGCTAGCCTAGGACGGACCGCGGTTCGATCCCCCGGCGTCCCATATGGTCCCCCAAGAAGCCAGGAGCAACTTCTGAGCGCATAGCCAGGAGTAACCCCTGAGCATCACAGGGTGTGGCCCAAAAACCAAAAAAAAAAAAAAAGAAAAGAAAACAAAGGCAAAACCTCCCCATCAAAACAAAACAAAACAAAAAAGAAAAACAGCAGTACTATATCAAACAAAAAAATTCTCATTGGAATAAAAATTAAATCCCCAAAAAAAAATTAAAAAATCCCCATTTAATGTATTAAAAGTACAGCTTTAAGATCTGGCATAAATTTTGTGTAAGTCAAAGTAAACCAAATATCAGGCTATAGTGAGAAAATTTGCCCAGACTGGCAAGATTGACTGAGGAAAATGTGAAATTCAAGGATAGAAGGCCAGGGGCCAGAGTGATGGTGCAGAGGTAGGGTATTTGCCTTGCATGCAGCTGACCCAAGACGAACCACAGTTCAATCCCATGGATTCCCATATGGTCCCTTAAGCCAGGAGTGATTTCTGAGCACATAACCAAGAGTAACCCCTGAGCATCATCAGGTGTGGCCCAAAACTTTAAAATAAAAAATGAGGGGCCGGGCGGTGGCGCTAGAGGTAAGGTGCCTGCCTTGCCTGTGCTAGCCTTAGACGGACCGAGTTCGATCCCCCGGCATCCCATATGGTCCCCCAAGCCAGGAGTAACTTCTGAGTGCATAGCCAGGAGTAACCCCTGAGCATTACCGGGTGTGGCCCAAAAACCAAAACCAAATAAATAAATAAATAAATAAATAAATAAATAAATAAATAAATAAATAAATAAATAAAATAAAAAATGAGTAAAAGGCCAGAAGTCGAACAAGGTTCACTTTCTTTCTTTCTTTCTTTCTTTCTTTCTTTCTTTCTTTCTTTCTTTCTTTCTTTCTTTCTTTCTTGCTTCTTCTTTCTTTCTCTTTCTTTCTTTTCTTTCTTCTCTCTCTTTCTTCGTTCTTTCTTTCTTCTTTCTTTCTTTCTTTCTTTCTTTCTTCTTTCTTTCTTTCTTTCTTTTTCTTTCTTCCTTTCCTTTCTTTCTTTTTATTTATTTTTTTGGTTCACACCCAACAGTGCTCAGGGGTTACTTCTGGCTCTACACTCAGAAATCATTCCAGGCTTGGGGGGACCATATGGGATGCCAGAATTCGAACCACTGCATGCAAGGCAAATGCCTTACCTCCATGCTATCTCTTCGGCAGTTCACTTTCATTCAGGTCAAAAATTTGACCAGGCTGGGGCCTGAATGATAACAGAGTGGCTAGGATTCTTTACTTACATATGACTGACCCAGGTTCTATCCCTAACATCCCATATGGTCCATTGAGCACTTCTAGGAGTAATTCTTCAGTGTAGAGCCAGGGGTAAACTTAAATAATAAAAAAAAAAAAGTTGGAGCGGAACAGAGTAAAAGGTTGTAAAGTTGCATAACTCTGTTTGGTTTGGTTTGGGGGGCCACACCCATCTGTGTTGGGGTCTATTTCTGGCTCTGAGCTTGGGGAAGGTAGAGGGGGGCATGTCACTTCTAGTGCAGCTCTAAGGACCATGGCTATCATGGACTGAACTTGGGTCTCTCTCATGATGTGCATGCATGCACTCAACCTACTGATGTAACTCTTTAACTCATTTACCTTCTGCAAATTCCAGTGACATTCACGTATTGGGATCAGATATGTCTTCAAAGGCACACTATCACACAAATGTAAGTTCAGTTTCAGATCCACAAAATGAAACTGATTATCACAGTAAAAACAAATTGCATGAACTTTGCAGTTTCTGGCGCAAATCTAAGTCATGTTTATACTCTACTATAGTCTATTAAGTGTGAAATACCATTACATCTAAAAATATACATACATTAATTTAATGTAATATAGAGTCATAAAGTGCGGAACTGTTGAGAACTGGCTCTAAAAAAAAGGCTTGTTCAACACAGGGTTGCCACAAACCAAATCGTACTGCCCATGAAGCACAGTAAAGCAAAGTATAGAATGAAGCAAACCTGTATATGCTTAGGAGCAAGAAAGCAATTCTTTAAGAGAAGTAAAACTGGAAATCTCTTTAAATCACTAAGTGAAGCCAAGCAAATGAGCACTTGAGAAGTTTAGATAAGTTGTGGAAAATGAAGTTACAACATTTCATACATTAAATTGCAGCATTTAAAGTGTTTATACTCACTTCATTGGGAAGCTCCAACATAAAAGGTGTAATTATAAAGAAGCACAAAAAAAAAAAACTTAAATTTCCCAGGTTTACAGAGCCAGTAGAACTCTGCTTCTAAAGACCAGGATCTTTCCAATCTACTTCCCACTATCACTTCAGCAGACACTTGACAATCTAGTCTACCCAAAACCACCAACTTCATTTGCAACATTTCTCTTTCTTTCAGTCACAGAATTGTTTCTCTTACATGTCATGCACTCTCTCCTAAGTCACCTTTTGTTATTCCACCAACATAAAAATCTTTGACTGGGCTTAAATCCTCTTTGCTAGTAACAAAAACTTCATGTACAGGGTAGTAAGTGAATAAAAATTTAGCTACACAAGCCAATTGTCACATAAAAAGCATTATCACTCATCTACCTGATATCTTCTGAGCAGAAAGACTACAAGGCCAAAAGATAGGCAGTATGGGTTTGCAACCACATAAGTTTCACTAACTGTGGCCATATAACCAAAATCCCACCAGTTTTGTGATTGTACACTCTTAAGTAGAGAGGTTTGGCTCACCTATTCAGTTTGCTGATCCACCATCACCTGAAGTTTTTATCCTTATTCCTCTAGACCATAGTCCTTTCCAATTTCTCTCAAACTTCCCTCCACAACAAAAATAAACCACCCACAGTTCCTGTTTGTCTTATTTGCTTTTCATTCTATCATGCTAATGACAAGAAATGGAATTCCTCTTATTGGACAATAAGAATTGCTCAGCCAAATCCTTACCTTTACTTGGTTTATCTCCAAGTAGTTCTTCTCATTCTTGGGGTCACAGGAATCAAAACACCTAAAATCTCTTTTACTATAGCACTTACTAAATAAAAAAAAAAGAGTTCATGTGATTTAAGTGGAAAACTGTGAAGGAAATTGGATGAAATAAGATAGGAAAGCTTTCTCCTCAAGATTCTTGAAAAGTGAGTAGAATGTACACATTTCACTTCATGGGCCATGACCCTGGCAGAAGTGGTCACTAACACCAAGGCATTACTTTACTTCATCATGCCTCACAGATAACATATAATGACATCCTAACTCTAGTCATCTATCCAGATAACACACGAAAAGACGCCTCCAGACTATTTAAGAAACAATGGGAAAATAAAAACTCTAACACACTTAGTGAGTAAAGAGAGTAGCTCTGAAGACTTACCCAGCTATATAACCTCTTTCATAGAGATTTTAAAGAAAAAATGTTGAGAATGCTTAAGAAATTCAAAGAAACAATGGGATAGGCAGCCAATAAAACACAAGAGTAATGAGCAGGAGCAATAGCACAGCAAGTATTGGGCTTACCTTGCACACAGCTGATTCAGGCTCAATCCTAAGCATCTCATATGGTCCCATGAACACTGCCAAGAGTAATTCCAGAGTCCAGAGTCAAAATAACCCCTAAATATTTTTGGTATGGCCCAAAAACAAACAAAGAACACAAGAAGATCTGAGCACATAAATGAGAGAACTACAAGCAGAAATGACAAAACTAAAGAATTTCAAATTCAAAACAATACACATCTTCACAGATGAATAACTCAGGATCATCATTGACTCAAAACCAACTTCACAAGATCTACAGTGGGTACTTTAAGATAAGACAAAACTCAAAAACACATCAAACTTGTACAGGAAGATAGTATAAAACTTCATGAGGATAATCTCAATGGCAATAGCCAAAATGCACCAATAAGAGATTCAGTATGGGGTGCAGAGTGATAAACAGTGGTAGGGTGTTTGCTTTCCATGTGGCAGAGACTGACCCAGGGCAGACCCGGATTCAATTTCTGACATGCCAGGATGTCAGAATCGCCTACCAGGAGCAATTTCTGGGTGCAGAGACAAGAGTAACCAGTGAGTACCACCAGCTGTGGTCCCAAATCGAAAAATAAAATAAAAGATATAGTGTGAGTGTATAGATTAATTCCTATAAACGGTGACAATTGAGTCCACTGTCTTAAGCTAGATTGTTTATTTTCCCCACTCTTTATCTTTTCTCCTCTTTGTGAACTGCTCAATAAGGTATTTTGGTGAAAGAGTCCCTCTCCATCTTTCCTTTCCTTTGTTATTCGTTAAATGAGAAAGTTTGTAGAAGTGTCCCTCCATTTAATGTTTATATAAGAACCAAGTCAATTGGATTGCTGAACTTTTTCTAGCATCCTCATAGGCACCAATCTTGCCATGTGATACTGTTCTTCCTTTGCATAGGCACATTAAAATGGGAAATTATATACAAACACATTCTTACAGAGATGGGAACACACAAATTTTCTTAAACAGTGACAATTGTGTCCACTGTCTTAAGTTAGATTATTTTCCCCACTTTTTATCTTTATTTCTCTTTGTGAACTGTTCAATAAGAAATGTTGGTGAAAGAGTCCCTCAGTTTAATGCTTATATTTGAACCAGGTCACGGGGATTGTTGGACTTGTTCCTGTGGCCCCCTTATGCACTGATAATGCCAGGTGGCATTATTCCTTGTTTGCATGGGCACATTAAAGTGGAAAATACTATATATACAAATAAGTTCTTACCTAACAGAGATAGGAACACAGAAATCTAGTGGTGCAATGGAACCTTACACCCTGAACATTGACATGGTCACCTGGCACAGGTCTCAGAAGTTTGGGCATTTTCCAGTCACCCCAGAACCAGGAAAGCCATCTATGAAACATCCAAAGTAGTCTATGTCATCACCTGGAAGCAATCCTCTACCAGGGAAGACCCTACTGCTGCTCTGACATCGATTTACTCAAAAGAGTCTTCCCTTAACACTGAGAAGATTTAAACAACAACAACGACCTGCATACTGGACAGAGCTTTCTGCATTGCCCTTTAATTCTGAGTTGAAATTAGACACCACTCTGCACCATCCTGACTTCAATGTAGAATATACAGATTCCAGGACCTTCAATACAGAAACAGGATACCAACAACAGAGACTGTGAAAAATATAACTGTATGGGCACTACAGACAATGACTAGGATTGGACGAACTAGTTTGCCTGGAGCCTAGAAATGGTCTTATGTCAGGAAACTTCAGGGGCAAGGTCTCTTTGTACTTAGGCCAAAAGTTTTTCATTTCCATGACCCCCCATACTTTGATGGGCCCATGCAAACGATAATTGCCACTCTGTCATTGTTTATACAGTGCTCCTTTGACTCTAAAGTCTAAACCTTTAATAAACCACTAGTAAAAATATCTAGAACTGCAAGAAAAAAAAGGTTTACATTAGTGTTAACATATATGCTTTTAGTTACACTAGCATTCTGGGGGATAAAGGAGGGAGAAAGGGATATATGCTTGGGAACAGGGATGAAGGGAGTACAACACTGGGGGTGATGATATCCCCCTGATTCAATGTTAATATGTACCTAAAAATACTACTGCTACTGTGAAAGATATGTAAGTCATTATGATAAAAAAATTGTGTTTTATTTAGAAATGTTCTTTAACTTACATGTATTATTATATTATATTAATTATATACTATGTTATGTAATGTTACTATATTATGTCAGTTTACCTCAATATGTTAATCAATTTTGTCTCTTGAATAAATTCTTACAATAAAAAAACAATAGCACAGCCCTGTCACTTATCAATAGATCAACAAAACTAACACTAAGCAAGGAAATACTTGCTTTAGAGGAAGAAATAAAAGTTCAAGTTTTAGTGTGTATATGTACATACATATATTATATAGGTATATATATGGCTTTTCATTCCCCAAAAAGCTGAATACACTTTCTTCTCCAATGAACATGGGACATTCTCTAATATAGAATATATGCTGAGACATAAAACATACCTCCATAAATTCAAGAAGATAATGTATCAACTATCATCTCAGACGTTGTTACACTGAAAATAGAAGTTAATCACAACCAAAACAGAATTAACTCAAACATATATAAATTAAATAACTTACTATTGACCAACCAATAGATCAGAGAGAAAAGCAAAAGATACCTGGAAACAAATGACAATGACACAAACTACTAAAATTTGTAGGACACAGGAAAATGCTTGCTATACAAGTATTCATCAGGAAGAAAGAACCTATTCACATAAATAATCTAACTACACAACTTAAATCAGAAAATAACAGCAAAACAACCAAAACAGGAGAGAGAAAATAATAAAAATTAGCATAGAAATTAATGAATTTTAAAATTTTAATATAAAATATTAATGAAACCAAGAGCTTGTCCTCTGAAAAAAATTAAACAAGACCAATTAACCACTAGCAAAACTGTCAAAAAAGAGAGATAACCCTAGAAAACCTAATAAGAAATAAAAAGGAGAGTATTACAACAAATACCACAGAAATTTAAAGGATTACCAGGGATTATTTCAAAAACCTTTATGCCACAAAATCAGAGAGCCTACAAGAAATTGATAAAATCTTGGATTCCAATAATCTCCAAAGGCTTAACCAAGAAGATGTGTAACTCCTGAACAGACCTATAACTACAAGAAAATCAAAATAGTAGTCAAATTTCTCCATAAAAACAAAATTTCAGGACCAGTGCATACATTAGTATGCTCTTTCAAACCTTTAAAGAAGTGCTACTGACCATTTTTTCAGGCTATTTGATGAAATTTAAAAAACAGAAACATTCCCAAATAGTATCTATGAAGTAAACATTACCCTGATGCCCAGACATAGATAACACAAAAAAGAGATACAGAGAGATATATATCCCTGATTACCCTGATACCAAAAGCAGACAAACAACACCAAAAAAAAAAAAAAAAAAGAAGTACAGACTGATATCCCTGAAATACTTAGATACAAAGGTCCTCAACAAAACACTACCAAATGGGGACCAGAGAGATAGCATGGAACTATGGTGTTTGCCTTGCATGCAGAAGGATGGTGGTTTGAATCCCAGCATCCCATAAGGTCCCCCGAGCCTGCCAGGAGTGATTTCTGAGTGTAGAGCCAGAAGTAACCCCTGAGTGCTGCTGAGTGTGACCCAAAAACAAACAAACAAAAAAAAAAAAAAACAAGGGAGCCGGGAGTCTAGCAAGAGGAGGTTTGGCAGGCCCCCGCCATGCCGGAGGTCTGCTTGACCAGGCCTAGTGGGGGTGCGGGACTTGGGTAACCCCAGCACCCCTCTACCGCCTTGCTCCAGATCTCCAGGGCTTTCCCGGGCCACATGCCTGGGCAAGCTGGTGAGTTGGATCCCTTGGTGGAGCTTGAAGGTACCCTAGGCCTTCCCCCATTATCCATTCAGCTCCTTAGGGAGGGTCTGGGTGGGGCTCTGAACTTCTGGCCTCCCAGCTTCTTGAAGTCACTGGTAATCTCTGTCCAGTCTATATTTTCACACACAAGAAACATTAATAATACTCACTATCATTGAATTATGTTTTTATGTATGCAGAATGTCCATTTTGTACTCTGCCCTTTTGCATACCCTTCATAAGTTCATATTTCTCTTTAACTTCTTTAATTCCTATCATCATTACTCCTCATTTACCCTTTCTAACTTAAGTACTGTAGAGTCCTAAGTCTCAGACCAAAGTGGTGCCCTGGAATTAACACCCACCCAACTATTTTAAAAGGCATAAAAAAGACACTTATATCTTTTCAACATTTTATGGGTGTTTTCTTTGACATCTATAAACTTTTGCTGAATATTTTCTTATACAGTGATGATTCCCCCCCCATGTTTTTTATCTTCTCTTTGTGAACTTCTCAATATGGAATTTGGTGTGAAAGAATCCCTCAGTTTAATACTTATGTTTGAACCAAGTCATGGGTCTTGTTGGAAATATTCTTACGCCCCCATATATCTGATAGCACCACGTGGCTTTATTTCTTGTTTGCTTAGGCACACTAAAATGGGAAAATACTATACATACCAATAGGTTCTTATCTAATAGAGATGGGAACACACAAATCTTGTAGTGCAATGAGACTTTACACCCTGAACATTGACATAAAGACCAGGCACAGGCCTCAGAAGAATGGGCATTCTCCATTCACCCCTTGATCTACAGAAGACATTTACAAAACATCCAAGGTTGTATATAACATCACCTGGTGGCATTCCTGTACCAGGGAAGACCCTACAGCTGCCCTGACATCTATCTACTCAAAAGAAACACCCCTTAACACTGAGAAGACAAGAACAATGACCTGCTTACTGGACAGGGCTTGCTGTATTGCCCCTTAATTGTGAGGTTTGTCTATAACATCACCTGGAAGCAATCCTCTACCACGGAAGACCCTACCACTGCTCAGACATCGTCCTGCTCAAAAGAGACTTCCCTTAACACTGAAAAGACTTAACAACAACAACCTGCTTACAGAAAGGGTTTCCTGCATTGCCCTTTCATGGTGAGGTGAAACGAGAAGACACTCCACATCATGACTTCAATGTAGGACATACAGATTCCAGAATCTTTAATACAGAAACATGAGACCAACAACAGAGACTGTGTGAAAAGTGTGTTGGCACTACGGACAATGTCTTGGATCGGACGATAACTTGCCTGAAGCCTAGAGCTGGTCTTATGCCAGGAAACTTCAGGGGTAGGATCTCTTTGTATTTAGGCCAAGGTTATTCTTTTCCATGCCTCTCATATTTTGGTGGGCCTATGCAAACAACAATTGCCATTCTAACAACGTTTTTACTGTGCTCCTTTGACTCTAATCCTTAAAACGCACCCACTTAAAATTTGAGGTTAACTTAAGCTAATATTTATGTACATGGAAATGTAAAAAATACTATGCCTCTAATGTTAAAGGAATTACGTAAGTTTGATGGCTTTAGATTGCCTTGTGTGCTGTTAAGAAATATTATAATGTGCTACAATCTGGGGGCTTGAGGGACAAAATAATCGCACATGGATTCTGTTTTATTTTATCTTAACGTTCTTTGGCTGAAAGTTCAAAGTTAAGATATCAGCAAGGGGACTTCTTCTGAGAATTATGTTATGGCTGATTGTCCTTCCACTGTAACTTTACCTTGTCCTCTTTCTTTGCATCTTTTGTTCTCATAATTCAAAATAAAAAAAATAATAAAAAGAAATAAATAAAAAAAAACCAATACCAACTGAAACTCACTGGAAATACCATACACTATAAACTAGTGGGATTCATTATTGGTATGCAAGGATGTTCTAACATATGTACAAAATAATACATTATATCAATAAGAGAAAAAAATCATTATTTTATCACTAGATTCAGAGAAAGCATTTGAAAACATCCAGCACCCAATCATGATAAAAAAAAAAAGTCTCTCAATAAAATGGGAATTGAGGAAACTTTCCTCAACATAGTCAAAGCCATTAACTACAAGCCCTCAATCAAACTTTATATTCAATGTGGAAAAACTAAAAACCTTCCCTCTAAGATCAGGACAATACAAGGTTGCCCACTCTCACCACTTGTAATTGTACTTCATGGTGATTCAAAAAAATTTTTTAATATTTACCTTTTTGAGGTCTTCCTAAAACATGAGAACATGAACCATATTCTCTAAAAGCCCATTATGATGGTAAAAACACATTTTAATAGAACTTTCTGTGGTTAATGAAATAATCTGTATTTGTGCTATCAATATGACATCCATTAGACATGTTTGACTATTAGGTTCTTGACATGTGGTAACATTTCTGAGAAATAAATTTTAAATTTATTATCAATTTAAATGTTAATATCCATATGTAGTTGGTAAGTACTATTCTGTACAAACATGGGGTTAGATCATTCTAATTTCACCAATTTAACATGTAGAATATTTCTCAATTTTCATCGAAAGCACACATGATAATTTCTATATCCACTAACCAAATACATCTTACAAACTTGATGCTTGACCTAATATTTTTCTTTCCCCAGTAGAAATTTCCCCTTTATTCAATAATAGTTATCAGCTATTCTAACCAAGCCAAAAGTTATGCCTTGGGCAAAGGTTTCCCTGTCAGCATACACAAATAGACTTTACTCTTTTTCCTAAAACTTATGTTTGTATTTTAATCACTTTTCTCGTCTTAGAATATATCATCTCATTCACTTTTTACTCTCTCTCTCTCTTTCTCCCCTCCCCAATAAATCATCCTTCATTCATTAACGCCTAGAGCAAGAATGTACTTAGTAATAATTTTACTGTTGGATAAATAAATTTTAAAGTAACTGGGAAGAAGATTGACAAAATATTTACAATTTATCCCATGAACATGAAAATAACTAATTGGAGCATAGCTGTGTGAATTTGGCTCTGTGCTCAGGGATCACTCCTGTTAGGGCACAATGAAAAACATATGGTACAGACCACCAAACCTAGGTTGGGGCATAAAGGCAAGAGGCTTACCCCCCCCCTTACTTTCTCTCTATCCCCAAATTGTGTTTTACATTTTTCTCTTTTTTTTAATTATTTTAGTTAAACACCATGACAAGATTATTCATAATACAGTTGAGGGTTTTTTTCCAGTTACAAGGTTGTCTGTGATTGAATTTTTAGTCATACAATGTACAACACCCTTTACCAGTGCCAGTTTCCCTTTCACCATCCCCCTGGTCTTTTCCCCTGCCCCCCCCCTCTCATTTTCCCCTTTTAGACACCATGGTTTGCAATATTGTTACTGCGGGTATCATGCATGCATGTCACTTTATCTCCTTTCAGCACCCAGTTCTTGTCCAGAGAGATCATTTACAACTATCATTGTTCAAATATAGAAGTTTTTTTTTTTTTTGTTTTTTTTTTTTTTTGGTTTTTGGGCCACACCCGGCAGTGCTCAGGGGTTACTCCTGGTTATCTGCTCAGAAATAGCTCCTGGCAAGCACGGGGGACCATATGGGACACGGGGATTTGAACCAACCACCTTTAGTCCTGGATCGGCTGCTTGCAAGGCCAACACCGCTGTGCTATCTCTCCGGCCCCAGAAGTTCATTCTTTACCTTTACTGCACTCCCCTGCTATTTGTGGCAAGCTTCCAACATGGACTGGTCCTCGGGGCCCTCCTTTCTATTATCTCTGGATATTATTACCATATGATCTTTTTCATATTCTACAAATGAATGTATTTTACATCTTTTTCTTTCATGTTTCTCTTTTGTGGAAGTCACTTATCTATTTTAGAGATAATGTAGAATTTTTTATTGCTAATGAGACCTCTCTATGGGCCAGTTTTAAACAGCCTTTGAGTTGCCAGTTATCAAATATTGGTGATTGATGGGAGACAACATGCCTGATAGAACAGTTCTCACACAGTTGTCATCTGCTACACATACCAAATCAAGAAATGTCTCTGAAGCCTTCTGAGTCATAATCAATGCATTGGAGTATAGCCATCACTCCAGCCCTTTCAGTCCTTATTTGAAACTACTACTTTAGTAATATTTTTATTTTATTTTATCTTTTTATTTTTTTATTGGGGATACATTTAGGGGTGCCAAAGTGATCCAAAGTCTACTCTAGGTGACCAGGGCTATGTGGATTTAGGCATGCTGTGTAGGAATCAAGCACTGGGCCTTATTCATATTAGGTATTTGCTCCACCACTCTTTAAACATCATCCTTAACCCCTTCATCATTTTTCTAATTGCAAACTATAGCCATGATTGAAATTTACTGCTTAGACTTTGTACCATATAAATTTTAATATCCAACATAATCTAACACACAACCTAATTCTTGAGATAAAATCTAGGCCCCTCTCACCCATTTTCCTGTTACTGTCATTTTTCCCTGTCTTTAGTTTCTTGTTATCTCCACCATGTTTTTCCTAACCTCAGAGCATGTGAAATTTCAGCACATGCTTCTTGGAATTCTCCTTTCTCTTTACCTAAATAATAACAACTCAACCATTAGCCAGTCTTTACCCAAAAGTGCTTAACTCCGTGTGTTCCTTTGTTATGTTTATTCTTGTTCATTATGTAACTCTCTAGCATCTGGCAGTATTCCTGAAACAAAGCTGGCACTCATTAAGTATGTTTGATAAATGAAAAAAAATTATGATTGATTGGCACCAAAAAAATTTCTATTAAGTACATAAGCCTAGGAATCCAATATTTTTTTAAAATGACAACTCAAGTACCAAAGTATTACAGAAAGCAGTTGATAGTAAAAATAAACAAATCAACCATGACCTGAATTTCACACAGCAAAATCTGTAATAATACTGATTCTCAAAGCATAAAGAGCACTTATTCGTATTTTTTGTTTGTTTTTTGGTTTTGGGGCCACACTCTGCAGTGTGTTTTTGGCTATGCTCAGGAACTTCTGGTGGACTCAAGAGATTATAAGGTGCCGGGGATCAAACTTAGGTCAGCCAAATGCAAGGCAAATACCTATCTGCTGGACTATTGCTCTGAACTCTGACCACTTATACTATTCTATTTCAATCTAAAAGTGACCCACCTAGAGAACACTAAACACAGCACATCACCATTTAGTATTATCAGCCAAATGCTTCCGGAGGCAATTAGACACATTGATGTTAAAGTATACAGACTCTTATGCTCAAATTTATTTTAGGGGTCAAGGAGATAGAACTTTTAGCATAAATATATATTTATTAAGACATACCGAGGGAAATTGTTTTCTCCTTTACTTTTCATAGTTTGCATTTATGTGGGGGGTTGCTAATTGCTTTATAAACATACTAGAAAATTCTTAATGTTTTATCATAAAATAGCATCCATTTATGAATTCAGCAGTAGCAAACAAATATGACTACATGATTTTATCTCATTGAATTCAAGTGGATAAAAACAACTCATATGCACTAAGTGTCTCTTGTTCCAGTCACTTGTGACATCGTCATAAAAGTATCGTGTTTTATTTTTCACAAAATCACGTAAGTTAATACAGTTTATATTGTTTGCTTTCCAAAATCTAAATTTTTGACTAGAATTATTTCTTTCTATTTTTTTGTTTTTGGGTCACACCCGGTAGCGCTCAGGGGTTACTCCTGGCTCCAGGCTCAGAAATTGCTTCTGGCAGGCTCCGGGGACCATATGTGATGCCGGGATTCGAACCAATGACCTTCTGCATGAAAGGCAAGCGCCTTACCTCCATGCTATCTCTCTGGGCCCGACTAGAATTATTTCTCTGAGAAATTATTCTTTCCAAGGAAGAGTCTAATTGAGGCAAAGGCTTTGCCTTCCACAGCCAAGGGTCAAGTTGTAATTCAGGCTGCTAGACAAGACAAATGCCCCCTTCCTGGAATCCTAATTTGGGCAAAGATAAACTGAGACTGAAAAGGGCTAAATTCAGACTAGACTTTGGCTAGAAGACCATTTGGGGTTTCTCATCTTCCCAATATTCCATGCATGATGCTTTCAAATTCCTAAGTCTCTGATAGACTTCTCATAAATTATTTTTGCTTAAATTAATTGCTGCTTACAATTCAAAAAAAGAAATTCTGATTGGAACGATGATATAAAAAAAATTAAGTTGAGAGGGGCCGGAGCAATAGCACTGTAGGTAGGGTGTTTGCCTTGCACTTGGCCAACCCAGGTTCGATTCCCGGCATCCCATACTGGCTTATATGGTCCCCAGAGCCTGCCAGGAGCGATTTCTGAGCGAAGAGTCAGAAGTAACCACTGAGCGAAAAAAAAAAAAAAAAAAAAAAGAGTTGAGAGTAGGAAGCTTGCCACAAAGAGCAGGGATTGCAGTTAGAATAGAGAAGGGTCTACTATGAAAGTGATAGTGAAAAGATCATTCTGGACAAGAACTGGGTGCTGAAAGAGGATAAAGTGACATGCATGACAACCCTTCTTTAACAGTGGTGCAACCTACAAGTGTCAAAAAAGACCAGAGAAAGAGAGTGAAGTAAAATGTCTGCCCCAGAAGCAGCATGGGGAGAGAGGGAAGAGGAAAGAGGGCATCTGGGAGGGTGAGAGGGGAAACTAGGGAGACTGGTGATGGGAAATGTCACTGGTGAAGGTTGGTGGTGGACCTAAGCTAATTCACTATCAGCACAAGCCATAACCTACCACCAATACACAGTGAGTGAGAAACATTTGTTGTTCTAAGCCACTGACATTCTTGTTGGTTATTAGTTACTAAGTTAAAACCAATTGCCAAATCCGGACATCCAATACCAGCATATATATGGTCCCCAGAGCCTACCAGGAGCGATTTCTGAGCGCAGAGCCAGGAATAATCACTGAGTGCAGCTGGGTGTCAAGGTTGTTGTACATTGTATAACTTTAACTCAGTTATGAATAACTTGTAACCGTAGTGTTTAAATTTTAAAAAATTCAAAAAATGAGTTGAGAAAGGTGTCCAAAGCTATAAATAAATTAGAAAGTAGTAGGTATAAGATTAAAATCCAAGCACTTTAATTCTAGAACTTTCTTTACTACATAAAAAGATAATGTGCCTTTGGGAACTGGATTCATGGTGTAAACTGTAGTTGGTTCTACACTGTCCCACCTTATCAAGGTTTTACAAATGTATTTCATTAATACTGGACCATATGTCATACTTTTTCTGAAATACTTTATGGGTTTTTTAGAGTAGAAACAATATTGACCATTGTTCGGTTACATCTTATTTTAGCCAAAGCAAATATCATCCCCTCCTTTATTTTTTTATATGTTTACAACTCTGATTTAAAACAGAGATTATCTTACTTGTAAACAAAACCTAGGTGGATTTACTGCTCCACCCAGGAGTGGTCTCTGTACTCAATAAAAATGGTAGTTCTGACAGGCAGGTGGGCTCCATACTAGTTAGAAGACAGCCAGACTACAAGTATTTCACTCTTAGCCTGATTGGATTATTTCTTGTGCAACTCTGATTCAGACAAGTTCACCTGGCTTGGAGATATGGTGCATGGGATGAGATTACAGACCATAGGAATGGGTTGGTGGAGATCAATGCATAGAACCATCCAGAATCTCAAGAATATCAGCTAGTATCATTTCAAACTAGATATAGTGGAAGGTGAGCTGGCCTCAGAAAGTAAGTAAATTTCCCTTATGTAGCATTCAAAATGACCTTGAAATCAGATCTTCCAGTATGAATGCTCCTCTAGTCTTTAGATATAGACTCTCTTAGTTCGAGAGAATAGATTAAAAAACACCCTGAAAACATGCATTTGGAACCTGTGTATCAGAAATCTCTTCCTCTGAGTAATGAAGTCTCTGCTGCTTCCAAAGGGAATGATTCAAGTCTAGAAGAAGAAAAAGGCCCTCAGAAAATAAGTGAGAAAGCGGAGGGGGTGGGACAACACCAAGTTCGAATCATCAATCTACCTCATGAACTTTCCCCAAAGGAACATAATAATAAATGATGCTTATAAACTCACAAGAGAATAAAACATATATAAATATATTGTTGGAATTCAGAGAATAGTCCAAGAACAGTTTCTTTGACTGTGTTGGTTGTGGATTTCTCACACATACAATAACAAGTTTCTGGTTTCCCTGGCACATATGTTTGAGCAATGTGTTGCTGCTTCCCTGACAGTTGGTGACATTTCCTTTGCAGTCAGCAAGATTCATACAGAGGCTATGTGTCCAATGAAGAAATTAACATCCTGAGTCCCTGTCTTTGCTGTTAGTCATCATTTATGCCTACATCCAAATAACAAATATCCAATCATTTGAGCATACCTATTGCATACTCAGCTGTTGGAGGGGGGCACAAAAATAAGTCTAAGGCCGCTGCTACTCTCCCTAGGAGATGATATATGAACTTAAATAACTACATTACCTAGTGATGTTATTAACTAGAGCAATTGAAATTCATATGTATGTGAGAATTTATCCTGTGCCAATAGCTATTCTAAAAGTTTTGCATTTAGTTTTTCCTCTAATCATTATATCATGGATACTAGTTTGATGAAAAAGGAAAAAGAAGTTATGGAAATTTTCCCCAAGATCCTATTGTATGCTTTTGATTTTCAAGAACTAAATGTTAGCCAGAAAAGCATAAGAACAGTTTTGCAAAGGAGACTCTATGAGTTGGTCCAGTTATTTTAGGATGTATTTAACTGATGCTAATGAAGTGTGATGATATTTCTCTTGTGATTCTCACCTGTCATGATCACTGTAGACCTACCTCCAACCCTCATCCTGGAGTTGCTTGTGAAGCTTCAGGTTCTAATATTAAATTTAACATGAAGGCCTTAGGTTTATAGCTGCCTCTTCAAAGCTTGAAAATGTTCACTCTGTCCTGTAGTTGAGATCTGAGAATTCATTACATTGATTTGAAAATTGTCACAGAATTAGAAGATAAATTGAAGAAATTGATACCTTGGTGTACTTACCTTCTGTCCAAAGTGTCATTAAAAATTCAGAATTTTAACCAGAACAAATCTTAGACATAAATTGATCTAGCACTATTTTTAAATGAGAGTATTAAAAATCAGAGCAGTTAAAAAGACTTATCCAAAAGCATACAAAGACTTTGTATATACTGGGGAAGGTGGATTTTTTTTTATAACTGAAACCCAAGTACAAAAATGTTTGTAATCACGATGCTTAAATAAAAATACTAATTTCAAGGGGAAAAAAAGACTTTGTAAAGCAGCCTAAATTTATATTCTTGTCTTCTACTTCCTAATCTCACCTTTTTTTAATAAGGAAATTTATTTTAAAAACTAAGATAATATAAATAAGCTAATATACAGGTTTTTTTAAATAACATTTTATTTAAACACCTTGGTTACAAACATGATTGTGGTTGGGTTTCAGTCATAAAAGATGACACCCCCCTCCCATCACCAATGCAACATTCCCACGATCAATGTCTCAAATCTCCCTCCTCCCCAACCCGCCCCCACCTGTACTCTAGACAGGCTTTCTATTTCTCTCATGCATTCTCATTGTTAGGATAGTTCGCAATGTAGTTATTTTTATAACTAAACTCATCCCTGTTTGTGGTGAGGTTCATGAAGTGGGCTGGAACTTCCAGCCCTCCTCACTTTTGTCTCTGAAATTATTGCAAGAATGCCTTTCATTTTTCTTAAAACCCATAGATGAGTGAGACCATTCTGCATCTTTCTCTTGCTCTCTCTCTGACTTATTTCACTCAGCATAATAGATTCCATGTACATCCATGTCTAGGAGAATTTCATGACTTTATATTTCCTGGTGGCTGCATAATATTCCATTGTGTTTATGTACCACAGTTTCTTTAGCCATTCATCTGTTGAAGGGCATCTTGATTGTTTCCAGAGTATTGCTATGGTAGTGTTGCAATGAATTTAGGTGTAAGGAAGGGATTTTTGTATTGTATTTTTGTGTTCCTAGGATATATCCCTAGGAGTGGTATAGCTGGATTGTATGGTAGTTCAATTTCCAGTTTTTGGAGGAATCTCCATATCTCTTTCCAGAAAGGTTGAACTAGACAGCATTCCCACCAGCAGTGGATAAGAGTTCCTTTCTCTCCGCATCCCCACCAACACTGCTTGTTCTCATTCTTTGTGATGTGTACCAATCTCTGTGGTGCATTTTTTTCATGTGCCTTTGCCTGTTTGTATTTCTTCTTTGTCAAAGTGTCTGTCCATTTCTTCTCCCCATTTTTTTGATGGGATTAGATGTTTTTTTCTTGTAAAGTTCTGTCAGTGCCTTGTATATTTTGGAGATTAGCCCCTTATCTGATTGGGTATTGGGTGAATAGTTTCTCCCACTCAGTGAGTGGCTCTTGTATCCTGGGCACTATTTTCTTCAAGGTGCAGAAGCTTCTCAGCTTAATATATTCCCATCTGTTAATCTCTGCTTTCACTTGCTTGGAGAGTGCAGTTTCCTCCTTAAAGATGCCTTTAGTCTCAAATGTCATGGAGTGTTTACCTATGTGTTGTTCTATATACTTATGGTATCAGGTCTGATATCGAGGTCTTTTATCCATTTGGCTAATCTCACCTTTTTAATTAAAAACAAATCAGGGGCCAGAGAGATAGCATGGAGGTAGGGCATTTGCCTTGCATGCAGAAGGACAGTGACTTGAATCCAGGCAACCCATATGGTTCTCCAAGTCTGCCAGGAATGACTTCTTAACATAGAGCCAGGAGTAACCCCTGAGCGCCTCCGGGTGTAATCCAAAAACCAAACAACAACAAAAAAAAAAAATCAGAAGTTTAGATGCTTAAATTGACTAATATTAAGTTGCATATATTTAAAGCATCCAATTTCGTTATTTTGATATGTTTTCACCTAAAATATTGATAAATATATCTATCATTTTCTAAAGTTTCCATCTACCTCCTTGTCCATCTCTAAACAAAATTCCTAGGCAACCACTAATGTTCTTTCTATTATTCTATTTCATTATTCTTGTATAAATACAATTTATTTGGTCTTCATCTGATAATCAACAGATGCTTTCAGTTTTAAGGTATTGTAAATTAATCACAATATACATTTCTGCATAAGTTTTAAAGTAGATATATGATTTTATTTATCTTAGTGAGTTAGGAGTAAACTACCAGATTGCCTGACAAATCTCTATTTACTTTTTTATGAAACTGAAAAAGATTTCCAAAGTTGCTATACCATTTTACACAGCAACAATGGGGTATTGTGAATTCTAGTTTCTCCACATCCTCTTTAATAGTACCAATTTTCTTTTCATCATTATATTCAGTAACTAATAAAAGTTCCCATCACAAGTGACTAATAAAAATTTTAATACTAGCCTGGTAGAGAAAGAGAATGTCTTTCAAGTGTCTGAGGGCTGCTCTGATTTTCTTACCTCCCACACTTTTCTTATCTCTCCTGATCAGTTTTGGTGAGAGTACAGTCTTTGGTTAAAGTAAGAAAAGTAGGGGCCGAAGAGATAACACAGTGGTGTTTGCCTTGCTAGCAGCCTATCCAGGACCTAAGGTGGTTGGTTCAAATCCCAGCATTCTATATGGTCCCCCGCACCTGCCAGGAGCTTTTTCTGAGCAGATAGCCAGGAGTAAACTCAGAGCACCGCCGGGTGTGGCCCAAAAACAAACAAACAAAAAAAAGTAAGAAAAGTAGACACTTAAAGAGGGAATGTCAATGTAAAAAAAAAAAATAGAAAGTTTTGAATTTCTTAGAATTATTGCTCTTCCTTGAATAGAAAAATTGTTTCCAGGACTATCACAGCAAATGCATGTCATTACCATCAGGCTTGAGTTAGAAGCAATACTGAGAGACTAGACCTGACACAAATTCTCTGCAGAGAAAAATGGAGGAACAGCAGTGGCAAAGCTTGCAGCTCTCCTATTCCAGTAGATTATTTACCAACCACAAGGTAAGTAACTGTGCCTTTCTTCCCTAGGCCATACTCCCTAGGCCACACTGCTCTTTTCTTTCTAGGCCGCACTTCCTAGAGTTTGGGCACCAACTCTGGGTCATCCAACCAAGAATTATGTAAATAACTGATCTTAGTTTATTTGGTTATAAAAGCTACTATATTAGCATAGTCCCAGTCAGGGACCATGCTGAGAATTTCATAACTTATTATCTTACTATGATTCTCACAACAGCTATGTGAGTTTGGCACTACTAAATCTAGTTTATATATGAGAAAGGTCAAACAGATGTTAAGTAACTTATCCTTGCTTACCAAACTAGTATGTGTCAGAGCAAAATTTGAGCCCCTTTCTGTCTAATTTCATAACCAAAGCACTTAACTTCTGAACTTGACTACCATTAAAATGACTTAATATAAATGTTGTGAATATAAGAGAATACTAAATGAGTGTTGAAACTCCTTTCAAGTCTAATCCTCAATGAGTTTATTCTGTAATGTCAAGGATTAATTGGAGGCATTGCATGCCAACTGTTCAAGGAATTTTTATAATGCTTAAATGTTTTCCAGAAGTAGATCCTTCATGCTCACTAGTATATTTGGAAGGCATTTTTTATTTATAGCAACTGCACAAGTTTTAACTACTACTACATTAACTCAAGTTAACGTCTTAGCAATTACTACAGTGTTTTTTATGAGTATGCATGCATGTACCTCCCTCCAGATTGCCCATATTCTTCACCTTTGGTATAAACAGCAGCCTCCAGCTAATTAGAAAATTAGTAATTAATAAGCAGAAATTTAAGAACTTTATATTCTGTATTTTAATTCAATAGTATCAGTCCTGATATCATCATTTTCATTTTCAGTAAGCATCTAGATAGAACAGACAATTGTTATTTTGTAGTAACTACTATCCATTGCTTAGATCTAAATTCAACCCAATTTTATTTGAAGAAATTACTTCTCCTCTCCAGAAATTGGTCTTGCAGGGAGCGCAATTCCAGGCTTTCACCTCCATAAATTTAAACCCCCTTTTCCATCAATTGTTTTAGGCAAGAAATCATCGTGTGAACTAAGAATATGACCTCTCTCTCCCAAGAGAGTAAAGGAACAAGTACAGATGAAATCAGCAATAATATTCTGTTTTAGTCATAAGACAACAATGTGATTTTTGTTTCTTGGCTTCAGAAGCCTATCTTATTATTTTAATTCTGTCATTCCCCATTCTATTTGCCCAAATATCTCTTAAACACATGGGATAAAGGTTTGATATGTAGAATATACAAAGTACTCACAAAAATTTACAACCCCCCAATCTAAAAATCCCACCATAAATGGTGAAAAGAAATGAATAGGCACATCTCTGAGGAAGACCCTTGGATAGCCAACAGGTAGATAATATTCATTATTTATCATTATGAAAATCCAAATCAAGGCAACAATGAGATAGCATCTTACACCAGTGAAAATGGCACATATCAAAATATTGGGGGAAAAAACAAATGTACTTATTCAAGGATATATTGTCTTTAAGAAAGTAAATACAAAAATATACAAACATACAAAAATATAATTAGAAACCATCTGTATTGGTGAGGATATGGTGAAAAATGAGCCTTCATTCACTGCTGGTGGGAATGCTACAAACCCCTATGGAATATAGTATGGAGGTTTCCCAGTAAACTAAGAATTGAGCTGCTATATAATCCAGTAATTTCACTTTTGGATGTCTATCCCCAGGACAGAAAAAACATTCATTCAAAAGAACATATGGACACTACTATTTATCACAACACTCAGTACAATAGCTAAGAGTTGGGATCAGCCTAGATATCCAACAACAGATAAGTGAATCACAAAAATGTGGGACATATATAATGAAGTACTGCATAGCTGTCTGGGATGATGCAATTTGCTGCAACATGGATGGAATTGGAAGATATGTTAAATGAAGTAAGTCCAAAGTAGAAAGATATCACTTACATATAGTATATAGAATAACTGCATGATGGAATGCAGTGGTTTAACTAGGGATTGTCTAGAACACTATTGGCCCCAGAGTATAGTGAGAAGAAGGAAAGAAATAGAGTGGAGGAGCTATGAAATAACAAGGAGCATGAACCAAAGGTATTCAGGTGCATTGGTAGTGTTAAGAACTAAATATCCAATCCACAGAGTCAATAACAGTGAAATCATGAGACCTAAACTTTAACAATCAAATTTAAAAAGGGTGCCTGTTATGATGGCAGACTGAGAGGGCTGGGGGTTGAGGGATGGAGAGATATGGGATGGACTCTGGCAACATTAGAAGTAGCAAGTTGACTCTAGTGGTGGCATTGGCACTAAAACATTATATGACTAAAAGTTAACTATAAATAACTTTGTAAATAACAATGTTTTAAATTAAAAAAATAGCATAAAGGCCAAATTGGGCTTGATCCTTGGCACCCCATATGATCCCCTGAGCACAACCAGGAGTAATTGCTAACTATAGAGCCAGAAGTAAGTCCTAACAGAACTCAGTGTGGGCCACCAACATAAACAAAGATAGCGAAGATTAGCATGATGGTACAGGAGTTAAGATACTTTCCTTGCTTACAGCCGAACATGGTTTGATCCCAATGCCACTCCTGAGCATGGTACCAAGAATGGCACCTAAGCATAGTAGGATGTGGCCCAATATCACCTCCTGCACTCCAGAAAAGAGCTAGTGTGCAAAAACCATTGTGAAGAAAGCTGAAATCACTAAGACACAAGCCTGATAAATACTAAATCCCACGTTTAATCTTTGGCACCACAGGTTATAGACCTACTAACCCCCACCACCAAAAACAATTACACAAGGGCAATGCCAAGCATCACTAACTCTAAGAAGCAAACCATCAAAACCACATCACCATGAACTAATGTCTCCAGAATCTGGTGTACCCTTAAACTCTAGGCATTCCCAAGGTAGCTCAAACTCCCTCCCCACAAAGAATCAAATCAACTCTGAGGAAGGCAGAGCCAAGTGACAAAGAAAGAAAAGACAGATTCTTTGGCAGTGCCTGAATCCAACCAGGTCTTAAATATTCCTGTGCACTTGGCTTTTCAATGACACCGATCTTTAAAGTTCTTTTTGGTTTGGCTGAAGTCATTTATGAAGAAAGTTTTTGTCACTTGCAAATAGAAAAAATTTGAGGAACACATGAGAAACAATAAATTTGCCACACACACACACACACACACACACACACACACACACGATTGATTTGATAAGGTTGCAAATTCATCCATCTGGAAATTTTGAACTATACTCTCTGGTCTAGAAAGAAAAGTGATACATGCATAAGGGAAGGACAGGAAGCACTTATAATTGAATCCTCCTGCAAAAAACACTTTCCCACACATTTCCTAAACTATGCGGCAAAATCTTGTTTCCTTGCCTTCCTTCTGCGTGATGTTTTCAAATTCAGAACATATGCTATAACATTCCAAATGAACTTGACTTCTGCTTTTCCTTTCTTCGGAAAACCATTTCATTTTGTGTGAACTAAATGGTCTCCCCTATCGCCTTAATGCCTTTTAATCGGTTGTGATTTCTGAAAGAAGCTTGAGTCAGGGTGAGCATACTGTGGTAACATTGCACTTCTAAAATATATAAATACTTACATTCTTATAAACCAATGTTACCTCAAAAAAAAATCAAAGCATGAAAAGAAAGATCTTTTCTGTGTTGGCATTTGGAACTGTGTAGATAGTCGTTAAAATTATATACATATAGATGTACTTAATGTTGTAATAGTGATAAATTTAAAATTTCTCAGGAATCTGAAAACTGGTCTGCAGAGCTAAGTTTACCAAGCGTGGATAACAAAGAATGAATAAGAGAGAGAGGACCATGAGACAAAGGTGAAAGGAACTAAGTCTGAGGTGGAAGATGTAATATCGAAATGTTATATGCTTGAAACACTATCATTAACTGCATTATAAATCATGGTGCTTTGGATTAACAACAAAATATCTTAAATCATTAAAAATAATTTTAAAAAGGGTCAGAGAGATAGCATGGAGGTAAGGCATTTGCCTTTCATGCAGGAAGTCATCAGTTCGAATCCCAGCGTCCCATATGGTCCCCCGTGCCTGCCAGGAGCAATTTCTGAGCCTGAAGCCAGGAATAACCCCTGAGCACTGCCGGGTGTGACCCAAAAACCACAAAAATAATAATAATAATAATAATTTTAAAAAACAAAAAAGGAGGGAAGAAGCTAGAACAACTTCCTACTAGGCCAAGGTCATTATTCTTACATTTGTTCAATACTTGAAGATTGATTCAGAATTAATCATATAAGAATTAGATACTGGGGCAAATGAGGTGGCACTATAGGTAAGGTGTCTGCCTTGCAAGCGCTAGCCAAGGAAGGACCACGGTTGAATCCCTGGTGTCCCATATGGTCCCCCCACGCCAGGGGCAATTTCTGAGTGCTTAGCCAGGAGTAATCCCTGAGCATCAAACGGGTGTGGCTGAAAAAAAAGAACAAAAAACAACAACAACAACAAAAAAAAAGAATTAGATAGTTGAGGGGCCAGAGTAATGGTACAGCAGTAGGATATTTACTTTGCATGCAGCCAATCCCAGATGGTCTTAGGTTTGTTCCCCACATCCCATATAGTCCCTCAAGCCTGCCAGGAGCGATTTCTAAGAGCAGAGTCAGGAGTAACCCCAGAGTGCCGCCGAGTGTGGTCCAAAAAACAAAAACAAAACAATTAGATAGTTGAAATGATTGCTCTGGACAAGAACTCAGCGCTGTAAGTGGAGAAACTAATGGCTAAGGCATCCCTCCATTAACAATAGTGAAAACCACATTGTCAAAAAGCATAGAGAGAGTGAGTGAGTGAGTGAGTGAGTGAGTGAGTGAGTGAGTGAGTGAGTGAGTGAGTGAGTGAGTGTAAACAATTTTCCTGTCCTAGAGTAAGGCTAAGGTAGGGGTAAGGTTTTGAGAGAAATGGAAGACATCAGTGACTGGTGAAGGGAGGTGTACAATGTATGACTGAAACCCAACAATGAACAATTTTTTTTAACCACAGTCTTTAAATAAAGCAATTTTTTTGTAATGGTTTTTATTTTTTTTTTCAAACAGAAAAAGCCATTTTAATCACACATATACATTCATAGGACTTTAAACAAAATGTAATATAAAATATAAAAAAAAAACCCACAACAAAAAAAAATTGCATTTACTTGTAAACTGCTTAACAGCTGGTGGGTTGGCTGACAGGGCTGCCCAAGAAAAGCAAAAGCAGATATAATGAGGTACATTTTCAATGAATAACCACCACAGATCATGTGAACTGCTCTAGCAGCCCAGTCACCTGTTCCCCAATCTCGCCTCCTTAGAGACAAACCATGGCAGTCCTCCCATGAATTGAGGGCTCCAGCTATATCGATAAGCACCTCAAAGAACAGACAAAACAAACAAACCAACAAAAAAAACAACAAAAAAAAACTAAAACAAAAACTAAAACAAACAAATATAATATATATATATTATATATTATATTTATATAATTTTATACATATAATATATATAATATAATTATATAATATATTATATAATATATATATAAATAAACAAAATAAAGCAATTTTTTTAAATCAGAAAAGACAGACCAGGACCACTTCCCCCAACTCACCCTATGTGCAAACTCTGCTTCTTAATGCATTCATGCCCCAGTGAGGGACTCGAGTCCATTAATATTTAATATCATTTCTGATGTGATAGGAGGGAACTACTGAATATTCCAACATGCCTCACTAGTGTGAAATTATAAAGTCAATTTACAGCTTATCACCATCCTTGACTCCTCACACGTAATTTATTGCCAAATCCTGTGGTTTCTAGCTTCAAGGAGCTTAAAACTGAGACTCAGATTGCCTACAATACTTAGAGGGATTTTACCCCTTAGGCTCTGTGTGGATCTTAGGATCTGTATGCTTCATACATTCTCTGCTTTATAACTATGACCACTCTCATGACTAACCTCTTGCAGAGAATAATTAGACACATAAACTTGTAAATTCTAGGGCCAGAAATACATGTCAATGGGTTGAGTCAATATATGCAGGAGGTACCACATGGGATTGAACAGCAAACTGGGAGTAGTCTCTGAGCATCACTGGGTGTGACCCCAGAACAGAACAATAAATAAAATCTAGCTAAACTAATATGGAAACACAAAGAAAAAAATACTGGGAACTTTGCTTAATTTTTTGCTGAGGAAGTTAGACTGGTCAAGTAGAAAATAGTCATGAATAATAATAACTGATGATTGAAATGAGTTCATTCTTGTTTTCTTCATAGTTTTAGCACACTCTCAGGTCTGGAGTCACAACTAATATTACTCAGGATGCCATGTGATTCCAGAGAACAAACCTAAAGGCTCCTTTTGGCCCTAACAATTATTTTTTTTTTTTGAAACTATTGTGATCTACAGAGTCCTTCATAGTTGAATTTCAGATATACAATGAGTCAGGGCCCTTCCCACCATCAGTGTCAACCTCCCTCCACCAATATTCCCAGAGTGCATTGTATACCACCACCCTTTGCCCCCTGGCCCGCCAGTATAACAGGCCCCTTTACCTTTAGATTGTTAAAGTTTCAGTCCCTTGATTCTATTATCCTTGACTTTGGCTTGGATTTTAGTTCTTTCCTTATTTATTTACCCGCCAATGCATCCGAGACCACTTGGCCCCTGGCTACTTTTAAACAAAAGCAACAAAGATTCACTGTTGAAATTGAAATTGCCTGTAGGGCTTTAGATGTGACCAATGATAAAACTCATGCCTGTGTGTAAGAGACTTGGATGCGAGATTAGCTAGGAGTACAGTATAGCACTGAAATGGGAAGTGTACTGGAAAAGCAACCTGCTTACCAAGTGGTCAGAGAATGGCTCAGGGTGCCAAATGCTCACATGAGTTGCTAACCCTAACCCTAACCCTAACTCCTCTGTACCTCTCTCTCTCTCTCTCTCTCTCTCTCTCTCTCTCTCTCTCTCTCTCTCTCTCTCTCTCTCTCTCTCTCTCTCTCTCTCTCTCTCTCTCTCTCTCTCGGCTTGGGACAGTGGCAGGGTATTTGCCTTGCATATGGCCAACCTGGGAAGGACCTGTGTTCAATCCTCGGCATCCCATATGACACCCTGACCCTGCCAGGAGCGATTTCTGAGTGCAGAGCCAGGAGTAACCCCTGAGTGCCACCAGGTGTGAACCGAAAACAAAAAATAAAATAAAATAAAAATAGAGAATTCAAACATACCATAGCACAGTAGGGCATTTGTCTTGCATACAACCAATCAAGGATGGATCCAGGTTTGATCCTCAGCATTTTATATGGTCCCCCAAGCCTGCCAGGAGCAATTTCTGAGCAGGAGTAAACCCCGAGCACCGCCGAATATCACACACACACACACACACACACACACACACACACACACACACACACACACGATGCAGAGACTTATCTGTAGTGTGAGACATGCAACTTTCTTAAGCAACATGGAAAGGATAGAAAGGGAAAGCAGAGTAGTAAGTCAAAAATTAGAAAAAAGAAGGTCAGGGCCCGGAGAGATAGCACAGCGGTGTTTGCCTTGCAAGCAGCCGATCCAGGACCAAAAGGTGGTTGGTTCGAATCCCGGTGTCCCATATGGTCCCCCGTGCCTGCCAGGAGCTATTTCTGAGCAGACAGCCAGGAGTAACCCCTGAGCACTGCCGGGTGTGGCCCAAAAACCAAAAAAAAAAAAAAGAAAAAAGAAGGTCAAATAGGCCAAGGGGGGACACCAATGTGCTGTATACTCATAGTACAAAAAAAAAAAATGCAATTACCCTCCTAAGCGAAATAGTCTGAGCAACACTCTCTGCCAGTTTTCCTGTATCTGCCTCTGAGTCTGACCCAAACCGGATTAACTAAATGCTTCCTGACTTTGAGCCACTCTGCCTGCCTGAGGCTACATGTGAGCAGCACAGAGGCAAGTTACTAAAAGGGCTTTGGTTCCAGTGCCAAAGGAGGTGTTTCTGTTGCCAGGAAGGAAAGAAAATGATCTCTCTTGTTGCATGTCCAATATAATCTGTGCGGTGATGCACCTTATATATATATATATATATATATATATATATCAATGTATCAAGAAAACAACAAATAGCATTTTTCATCAAATCAAATATAGGTATACTTATAGCACCTGTATAGATGTGAAAAATATATAACTCTATATATGCTATATGTAACTTATATGCACAATATAATGATATAGTCTAGGGTATGATAATCAATATTTTATGATTTGGGGGATAAAGTACCTGACACAATTACTCAACCCTCCTCGCCTCAAGAAAACAATCAGTGGACCAGGAAGTGCTCAGGAGTAAAGTGCCTGTCTCATATAAATGAGGCCCTGGATTTAATCCTGAGAATGGTAAAAAATTAAAATTTTTTTTAAAAAATGCACATGAGAAAGCAGCCAATAAGAATGTATAAATGTGGCTGTGTCCCCTAAGAAACTGTATTTATGGATTGGGTATTTGAATTTTACATGGTTTAGAGACATCATGAAATCTTTCCATTTTTTTGTTCTGTTTATGGACTTTGCCCAGTGGTTAGCATAAACTACTCTTCGCACTATGCTAGGGAAGTTTAGGGAAACTGGTGTGTAGTGCTGGGGATTGAATCCTGGTCAGCTGCATGCAAATCACACACTCAGCCCCTTGAGCTATCTATCTGGCCTGAAATATTTTAATCTTTAAACAAATGTTTAAAATGATAAAAATCATTCTGAACTCAGGGGCATATCTGTCCCACAGGCCATAGAGTACCAACTCATAAACAAACATCTCTGCCATCACGCATTCCACGGATATCACAAAACACATTTAATGAATTTCTAATTTTTACAATTTAGACTAGCTCCAGTTTTTTTCCTATCACCCAGAATGCTGTGATGCTTTATACATGCATTTTGCATTCTTGTGAGTGTCAGTGACAGGCCACTACATGTCTGAATCCACGCCCATGTCCCTAGCAGAATCCCATGTGAACAAACTAGAGGGGAGGGGCTCTTGAAACAGACCTGCTGAGCTCCAAATGCAGATGATCATAATGGCTCTTTTATTCCCAACTAATAATTCTACTTTTAAAAGGCTGTCAGATTGCCCGACATGAGTTATTGCACACCATCCCCACTGCCTGTTTCCAGTGATCCATTGTCCTCAGTGTTTGGAGAAGAATTCTCAAGATGGCTTTCAAACTTTCTCTAGGATGCAGTCCATGTCACCTCCACAACCATTAGTCAGGCTTGCCGTTGCCCCCAGCGTCTCCCACCAAGCTCCCTGATCCATCCTTTTGTTCCAGGCATTAAGTAAGTCTAGTATAAGGCTTCCTGTCTTCAACCACTGCGACTCTCATACTTGGACTAGTGCTGGTATATTTGTAGATTTGCTTTCCCAAAGATTCGCAAGAATTTTCACATGTTTATCTCCATCCTTTGTACACAATTTCTATTTACTTTGTTAGAATCACTTCAGGGTTTTGGGTTTTTTTTTTATCTTGTTTTGTTTTGAGGGGAAAGGATGTTAGAAGGGTTTGTTTGATTTTTGATTTTTTGATTTTGGGATTATACCTGGATGTGCTCATGGCTTAGTCCTTTTGCACTCAGAGATCATTCCTGGAGGTGCTCAGGGGACGGTATGTGGTGCCAGATATCAAACCCATGTCAGCCTTGTGCAAGGCAAGTGCCTTACCTACTATAATATCTCTCCAGTCTTCACTTCAAGTTTCTAAAGAAAGAGTTGTTTTTATTTGAAAGAGAAGAGTATGTACCACATGCCAGAAAGCTGGAAGGGGATGAAAAGGCAGGGGACTGCTTTTTACTTCTGGCTCTGTGCTCATGAGTGACTCTAAGTAATGCTTAGAGGCCCATATGTGGGGCCAGCAATTTGAGCCAAGATCAGTTGCATGCAAGCAAGGTAATTGCTTTATTTTCCTTTACTGTTAGGCCCCCAAAATGTTTCTTTATACATTTTTTTTCAAAATTTATACAACTTTATAAGCAAAACTAAATAGAAGGTCACTAAGCTCCACAAAGCCAACTGTGAAAGTCCTTCCTTCTATGTGCCATTAGTAATTCCAACACTTAGAGGCAGCTATTATCTCAAACAATCTGGGGGCTTTCTAGCTGTACAACGGTGCTTTGGTTTGACCTTGCCCAAGTCACTTCATTTCTCTGAACCTCAGGTCTTCATATGTAGAACAAAATAGGAATGTAAATGCCTACCATTACCTCAGCTGGAAACCACGTTTATAAAGTATTTAGCACAGTGGCTGCCATAGCAAATGCTCAAGAAACAATAGCTATGTTAGTATTGTTATTACCAGCAGCTTTGTATTATTTCTCTGCTAGTGAAAATGTAGCCATAATTTCTAATATTAAATATTCTTTTTAACAGAAGTGGTATTATACTATGTATAAGCTTTTATCATTTTTAATCACTCAATTTATCTGGAACTACTAACTCTTTTTAATAACCTTATAAAATTCCATTGCATTGGTATCCCATTATTTAATCAACTCCCTACTAATGGTTACTTACGTTTTTTACTTTAGGATTTCAATGCTGGAAAGAACATCCTTAAATGCATAAGCTTAGGTATTTATGGGAATGTTTTCTTAGGATGAATTCCCAGGAATGAAACTTCTGTGTCAATAGGTAGAGCCATTTTTTATTTTAATAGCTATGGCCTAAGGCAGTAATCTGTTCAGCTCCCAGAATTTCAGTCCCCAGTTTTCTGCCTTTCTGCCTAGTACAGCTGCACAGGTTTGTGACTCCTGCTCCCCTTGCCTGCAGAAAGGCCACATGCTTTGGCAACAGTTGTGAGTGCCTGGGACATGTTTTCACCATTGTGTTGTCTGTTGGAAATTTTCCAAAGCTTTCTCAATCTCTGTCAAGGTGATCAGCAATGTCAGAGATAGTAGCAGCTCCAAAAGCATAAGTCCTATAGTGAGGACAATGAGACAGGACCTCAGCTGACCCACTATCAATACATGCCATAACCTACCAGCAATACACAGTGTGAGTGAGAAACATGTGTTGTTCTTGTAGGTTTGCCATTCTTGTAGGTTGTTAGTTACTGAGTTAAAATCAATTGTTAAAACACCAAAGTTGGCATTCTCCCTAGCTTGGGGGGTGCTGGGAGGCTTGGTGGGCCTCCAGCCATTACCCTATTTACCCAAGCCTTTAGGCCTGGCCTGAGTGCCACCTTGGGTGGCCTGCTGTGAGTTCCAGGTGGACTCTATTAGGGGTCTCCAGGCTTCCCCCCCCCTCCCTACTCTAGGTAGGAGGAGCAGAGGGAGGGGCCGGGCAGATAGCTAGCTTCTTGTGCCTTGATCCTGGAGGCCAGCTCTTCCCAGGTATGGGGTTAGGGGACACCCTATGCCGGTGGCATTCTCCCTAGCTTGGGGGTGCTGGGAGGCTTGGCAGGCCTCCAGCTGTTCCCCTATTTCCCTCCCTACTCCAGACCTTCCCTGATTGCCGGCCCAGGTGGTGGACTGTATCATGGTCCTCAGGCTTTCTCCCTTTCTTTCCCGACACTAAGGGGGGGACACATGGAGTGGATGGCAGGCCAATGCAACACTGGTGTATGTCGGGACATTATGTCGTGACATTCACTGGTATTTTTTTTTCTCATTGGTCTCTATTTCAAACCCCCGCGTGTACCATATATATATTTAAAATAAAAATGGGAGGAGTGACTCTCATTTTGGGAAGAGACCAGTTTGGGTGGGAGTACCATATATTTTCAAAATAAAAAATAAGAGGATGGACTCTCAGGCTGAGAAGAGGCCAGTACGCTTTACCTACTTGTTTACTCTCAACGACCTCTTGGCCTCTTCCTTCTTTCATTGTGTAACTGTGGTTGCTACCATACTAGGTTTCTGATTAGTTCCCATAAATGGTGACAATTGAGTCCACTGTCTTAAGTTAGATTGTTTATTTTCCCCACTCTTTATCTTTTCTCCTCTTTGTTAATTGTTCAATAAGGTATTTTGGTGAAAGAGTCCCTCTCTATCTTTCCTTCCCTTTGTTATTTGTTAAATAAGGAAGTTTGTAGAAGTGTCCCTCCATTTAACGTTTATATAAGAACCAAGTCAATTGGATTGTTGGACTTGTTCCAGCATCCCCATAGGCACCAATCTCACCATGTGATACTGTTCTTCCTTTGCATAGGCACATTAAAATGGGAAATTATATACAAGCACGTTCTTATCTTATAGAGATGGGAACACACGAATTTTCTTAAATGGTGACAATTGTGTCCACTGTCTTAAGTTAGATTAATTATTTTCCCCACTTTTCTCCTTGTGAACTGTTCAATAAGGAATATTGGTGAAAGAGTCCCTCAGTTTAATGCTTATGTTTGAACCAGGTCACAGGGATTGTTTGACTTGTTCTTGTGGCCCCCTTATGTGCTGATAACCGCCAGGTGGCATTAATCCTTGTTTGCATGGGCACATTAAAATGGAAAATACTATACATACAAATAAGTTCTTATCTAATAGAGATAGGAACACACAAATCTTGTGGTGCAATGGAACCTTACACCCTGAACATTGACATGATGACCTGGCACAGGCCTCAGAGGTTTGGGCATTTTCCAGTCACCCCTGAACCAGGGAAGCCATCTATGAAACATCCAAAGTTGTCTATGACATCACCTGGAAGCAATCCTCTACCAGGGAAGACCCTACTGCTGCTCTGACATCGATTTACTCAAAAGAGTCTTCCCTTAACACTGAGATTTAAGCAACAACAACAACCTGCATACTGGACAGGGCTTTCTGCATTGCCCTTTAATTCTGAGTTGAAATTAGATGCTGCTCTGTACCATCCCGACTTCAATGTAGGATATACAGATTCCAGGACCTTCAATACAGAAACAGGATACCAACAACAGAGACTGTGAAAAATAGAACTGTATGGGCACTACAGACAATGACCAGGATTGGACAAACTAGTTTGCCTGGAGCCTAGAAATTGTCTTATGTCAGGAAACTTCAGGGGTAGGGTCTCTTTTTACTTAGGCCAGAGTTTTTCCTTTCCATGACCCCCATACTTTGGTGGGCCCATGCAAACGATAATTGCCACTCTAACATTGTTTTTACAGTACCTTTAAGAAGCCACTAGTAAAAAAAATCTGAAATTGCAAAAAAGAAAAATGGTTTACATTAGTGTTAACATATATGCTTTTAGTTACGCTAGTATTCTGGGGGATAAAGGAGGGAGTTAAGGGATGTATGCTTGGGATCAGGGATGGAGGGAGGACCAACACTGGTGGTGGAAAGGCCCTCATTTATTGTCACTGTGTACTTTAAATATCACTGTGTAAGATTTGTAATTCACTTTGGCCACAATAAAAATTTTAAAAAATATATTATTAAGAATAAAAAAAAAACACCAAAGAATCTTTCCCAAAAAGTTAAAATGGTTAGAACAACTCATACTCCCATAAAAATGAAATAAGTTTCTACTTGATTATTTAATTTTTAAAATTTCTTTTTTCCATTAGCTTTATTAAAAGTGAATAAAGAATAAAGGTGCTCACCATGGTGTTTAAATAAAAATATGTTGAATTAAAAATAATAAAAGTGTTAAGTGCCTCAGCTACTTACAAAATTTTTCATTTCTTTCCCCTTCTTAAATTGTTAGCAAATCTGTTTTCTAAAAAATGGCTTCCAATTTTTTAAGCAACTAGTAGCCATCTTCACGTTCTCTAATTGCTTCCCCAACCCCTAAATTACCTGATTATTGTTTTGCAGTTCTTCTATTCACTAACCCTGTTAAGGCATTGTATCTTATGAATGGTTCTTCCTACTGTCTTCTATTTGTTTGTTTGTTTGTTTGTTTGTTTTGGGGCCACACCCGGCGGTACTCAGGGGTCACTCCTGCTGTCTGCTCAGAAATAGCTCCTGGCAGGCACGGGGGTCCATATGAGACACTGGGATTCGAACCAACCACCTTTAGTCCTGGATCGGCTGCTTGCAAGGCAAATGCCACTGTGCTATCTCTCTGGGCCCATTCCCACTGTCTTGACCTTTGCCATTTGGTCCCTCATAGAAAAGTGAAAAGTACTTTGTTTCATATATAACTTTATCAAATAGTCTTTTGGGGAAAAAAATCACATTTAACAGCTATACTTCTTATTTGAGAAGAAATATATTTAAACATGTATATATTTATTTAAACTGTAGCCATGCTTCAAAGGATCAACTCAAATATTTACATTATGAAATTATTTATCATCACCCTTACCCATCTTCTGTTTTTATTGGGTTTTTTGTTTTATTTGTTTTTTTTTTTGGGTTTTGGTTTTTTTGATGTTTTTGTTTTTTTTGTTTTTTTTTTTTTTTGGTTTTTGGGTCACACCCGGCAGCGCTCAGGGGTTACTCCTGGCTCTATGCTCAGAAATTGCTCCTGGCAGGCTCAGGAAACCATATGGGATGCCGGGATCCTAATCACTGTCCTTTTGCATGCAAGGCAAATGCCTTACCTCCATGCTATCTCTTCAGCCCCTGTTTTATTGTTTTGATGTTCCACCCAATGATGCTCAGGGTAGGGGACTATATGTGGTGCCAGGGATCAAACATGGGTGAGCTGAATGCAAACCAAGAACCTTATATGCTGTGCTATCACTCCAGACTCTTCTGCTATCTATTTTTTGGAAGAAAATGAAGATTGGGCCACACTCAGTTATGCACAGGAGTCACTCCTGTTCAGGCATTGATATGCAGTATATTAGTATAATTCAGTCATATACGAAACTAGCACCTTAAATCCTACACTTTCTCTTGACCCTGTCTCCCCCTTATAAATACCTTTGGTCAACCTATCCTTACATAATGTTGGTTCCTTTAATGTCATATCCTTACAGTTTTGATGAAGGAAAACAAATTAGATTTTCCATTTTCTCATAGTTGTGTGGATTTGCCATAGGAATATCAAATTTTCTCTCATATCCCAGAGAGTTGTACTAGAAATTCAAAATGTGCACTACTAGGGGCCAGAGAGATAGCACAGTGGTAGAGCATTTACCTTGCAAGCAACCAGGACCGATAGTGGTTTTAATCCCGGCATCCCATGTGTTCCCCCAGCCTGCCTGGAGTGATTTCTGAGCGCATTAACCCCTGGTTACAAAATAAAAAAAAAAAAAATAAACAAACAAAATGTGCCACTACTACTATCTATTTGGTTTTTTTTTAATTTTTATTGTGATCATAATGGCTTACATATCTTTCACAGTAGTATTTTAGGTACATGTTAACATTGAATCAGGGGAATACCCATCACCAAATTTGTCCTCCCCCATCCCAGTTCCCTTTCTGCAACCCATATACCCCACCATCACCCCTCAGGCTGCTAGAGTAGGTGGACCCCTCTTTGTCTGACTTACTATTAGTGGTCATATATCTGTTTGGTCCTGATACCCTCCCTTGTGTCCCCCTCTATTTAAGAGGCGGAGTTAGATAAATCGAGTTATATGGTTTTGTTTGAAGGAAAGAAAAGCAATAGAATGGGGTACAAAATAAGGGGAAAAATAAATAAATAAATAAATAAATAAATAAATAAATAAATAAATAAATAAATAAATAAATAAATAAAAGAAATGAAATACTTTGAAAATGGGAGAAGACCGTCTAGAGGCTTTCAACCTCAGTTTGAGAGAGGACATGAAAAAGGTAATTGAAACACCACAACAATACAGATAGAAATATTTTTGTTTTTGTTTATTTAGGGTAGGGCTTTTGTTTTTGTTGTTGGTCATTAGGCCACACCCAGTTTTGGTTTAAGTCTTACTCTTGTTCCTGCACTCAGATCACTCCTGACAGGCTCAAAGGGACCATATGCGGGGGATTGAATTCGGGGTATTCTGTGTCCAACCCAAATTGGTACATTGTAAGATAAAATTTCCTCAAATATGAATGAGTTTAGATGAGTGTGATAAGTCCTGAGGGAAAGATTGAGTCAGAGTTGGTTCAGAGTTCATCCAGAACTGTCCGGAGAAAGCCCAAACTTCCTGAGACCCGGAAGTGAAATATGTAGGTTGGGTTGGAAAAGGGATGAGTAAGTTCTTACAAATGATAGTTTAATATTATGTGTTTTGAGGTCTTTTAGTTAGAGGTTTGGTGAAAATTGTTGTGTTTTTTTTCTACCAGTATTATGCCATAAGAACTTAAGTTTTTTTTTTAGGCTGTGGTAAAAATGGTTTAATTCTACATTATTTCAAAGATGGTTGTTTGGAATCTATCTACAATGTTAAATAAGAATATACAATGCTAGTCTATGTAATTTTTACTTAACAACACTCACTTTCTTAATGCAATTACAGAGATCTGTTTTGTGAGCTGACCCTTCCTGTGTTCCTTTTTATCATCGCATTATTCATTTACTTGCAACATATTTTGCTTTCACCACACTATAAAGTTCAGTCACTGGTAGCCACTCTGAATGGGAGAGAGGGAAGGACTGTTACACCAGTAACACCAATGAATAAAGAAGTATTCAGAAAAAGCCAAGAATGCTTGAAATCTGAATGTTTAAATTTTAAAAACTCAATTGCATTATGGTACTTTTCTCTACAAGTTAAATAAAATTTTCCATTACAAATACATAAATAAAGGAAAAAAGAATATATGTGATGATAATCATTAGTGTCTGAACAAACTCTACATGGAAGCTTGGCTTGGCAGAATATAATAGAATAATGCAAACAGACTCAATCCAATCTGGTTAAGACTAGCAGTTTGTTTTTGTTGAAGGTGTTTTGAAGGTTATGGGGTTGTGGCTTTTTTATTTTTAGTAGAATGTTTGTTCCCAGAGGTCACATAAATGTTGTTCAGTGGGGCCAGAGTGGTGGCGCAGCAGTAAGGTGTTTGCCTTGCATGAGCTAACCTAGGATGGACCGCTGTTTTATCCCCTATCGTGCCATATGGTCCCCAAGCCAGGAGCGATTTCTGAGTGCATAGCCAGGAGTGACCCCTGAGCATCATTGGGTGTGGCCCAAAAGCAACAACAACAACAACTAAAAGTTGTTCAGCACCCTTGGCCCCAGAGTATAGTGAGGAGAAGAAAAGAAACTGAATGGGGGAGGAGAAACATAAATATGAAAAAGATGGAGGCCAGGGACCAAGTTGTCTCAGGTCCATTGGTGGAGATAAAAAGAAAGGCACAGAACTAAATATCCAAGCCAAAGTCAACAGCCATGGAATAAAACGACCCAAACTAACAATCTAAACTGTAAATGAGCCTGTTATACTGGCAGGCTGGGAGACAAAGGGTGATGGTTGGGATACAGTCTGGGAACATGATGGAGGGAGGACAACATTGGTTGTGGGATTGGCCCTTATTCATTGTATGTCTGAAACCCAACTATGAAGAACCTTGTAAATCACAATGGTTTTAATAAAATAAAATTTAAAATATATATTTGCATGAAAAATAAATGTTTTATTACTTTTAAAAAAACGTTGTTTGAAAAGTGTTTAATACATATAAAAAAAAAGTTGGGGGCCTGGAGAGATAGCACAGTGGCGTTCGCCTTGCAAGCAGCCAATCCAGGACCAAAGGTGGTTGGTTCAAATCCCGGTGTCCCATATGGTCCCCCGTGCCTGCCAGGGGCTATTTCTGAGCAGACAGCCAGGAGTAACCCCTGAGCACCACCGGGTGTGGCCCAAAAACCAAAAAAAAAAAAAAAAAAAAAAAAGTTGGTCGGTATAAACTACCACTCCAAGTCTTTTTGTCATGAAAATACTAAATTCAATTCATATTCATCAGCAAGTAATCACCAACACTGACATTACTTATGATCACAGTGACAGCTCTAAATCCAATGTGATCTGACCATTCTTTTGAATCTTAAGACAGATACTACAACATTCTGTAGACAAGATTCCATTAGCCTCCCTAGTCAGCATCAGGCAACCAGTGAATAGAGGTATAACCATATTAGAATTAAGCTACAGATACCTTTCTGAAAGTGAAGCATAAGAGATACACTACAATTGTATATACTACCCGTGAAATATGGGGAAATATCTCTAAAATATTTCAGCCAATCTACCAATTTTGAACACCAGTCCTTTTAATAATAAAAATCTGATATTTAGTATTTTAATGAGCAAAATCTATTAAAAAAAAAACTATAGCAAGCTAGCATTCCTATTTGCATGCAGGAGGTCTGAGCTCAATCCTCAACACCCACAGGATGTCCCAAACCCCACAGCAACCCTGAGACATTGCACCCCCCCCCAGAACACTGCCAGGGACAACAGAAAACAGACAAACAAAAAGAGCTTTGATATCATACAGGGTTAAATTACTTGAAACACTTGTGATTAAATTTATCTACAGTTTTGTCTCATGAATAAATGCAAACTGTCCATCTCTGGCACAGTTCCCCAATCACAGACTCCCTGCCTTTAGGGTGGAGCTTAATCAAACACATATATAAATAGTCTATCAGCTATCACAGTCATCTATTACAGTCATCAAAACATAGGGGTCACCCACATGCAGTTCTACAGTACAAAAATGCAGCTGTTTAATGCAGCCATTGAAACTTGAAAGAGTATTGAGAAATGGGCTTAGTTGGCACAATTCAGTAAGTGTCAACCTACATACACACATTAGCTGTTGTGACAGTGTTATGGGGAAAAAAATGTGTAACTCAGAAAGACACTTCTCCTGGCAGGTAGATTGCCTCTGTATATTGGGAACAGCTGAGAGATGAGTCTCAGCTCATCGAATTTGCAATATGCTTTTCCCACCCTCAGTTATCATAAACACTGCAAGACTTCTAACATACAACTCTAAGATTGGCAGTCAATGCAGTCAATGTTTTGTCCCTTCTTTAAGAAAAATATAAAGAAGGCAAGTCCTTCTCTTGAACCTTTATCAAACAGCTGCTTCTCACCCTTGCATCCTCAGGGGCTGGAGTGATAGCACAGAAGGGCGTTTGCCTTGCACACAGCCAACCCAGGATGGACGGTGGTTAGAATCCGGAAGTCCCATGTGGTCCCCCAAGCCAGGAGCCATTTCTGAACGCATAGCCTGAAGTAATCCTTGAGCGTCACCTGGTTTGGCACAAAAACCCATCTCCCCTAAAAAAGAAAAAGAAAAGAAATGTAAGAGGTAGCCCTGTGGCCTGGAGAGATAGAACAGGGATTAAGGTAATTGTTTTGTACACAGCCAATCCTGGTTCAACTCCTAGTACCACAAAGTCCACTACAGGAAGCACCACAGCACAGAACTGGGAATAGCACTGAGCATTACCAGTGTGACCCAAACCCCAAATAAATAATAAAAAGTAAAGGTTACTTCTTTCTTAAGAGGTCAGTCTGGACTATCCTAACTTTCCCCCCTTTCTTCCTCCTCTTCATCATCACTTCCCTCACTGAAGGTTACATTATTTGGGTTTCTTTTATTTTATGAGAAATCAATAAGATAACTAAGATGTTTCTTGTAGCATTTTGTTGACTTCTTATCATTTCTTCACCAAACCAAGGGATGAACATTTTAAAGTACAGCTGATTACATGTGATCTTTCATTATTCCTGCAGAATTTATATAAATGCCTTTTAAGTGTTTTTTAAATGTGTTTTAGGTCAGTGTTAATGGATTGAAAATGTTGACTCGTGAGGTATTGAACTTATATCTAAATTTTTTTGTTGCTTTTTTTTTCTTTTTCTTTTTCTATATCTAAACTTTTTACAATAATTATGATTATTATTCCATTCTAAATCTTTTTTTTTTTGGTTTTTTTTTTTGGTTCGTTTTTTTGTTTTCTGTTTTTTGTTTGTTTGTTTGTTTTTGGGGGGGTCACACCCGGCAGCGCTCAGGGGTTCCTCCTGGCTCTACACTCAGAAATTGCCCCAGGCAGGCCCAGGGGACCAAATGGGATGCTGAGATTTGAACCACCTTCCTTCTGGACGCAAGGCAAACGCTTTACCTCCATGCTATCTCTCCGGCCCCTCAATTCTAAATCTTTGAATGAATTTTCCACAACATATAGTTTGTTAAGGGATACAGACTTCAATTTCTTAAGCATTTCTTATCTCCTACATGTGGGCATACCAAGGGCAAGTTTTACATAGCTCTCCTCTTTGTACCTCTAGAATCCATTTCAGTTCAAGGAAACAAGATAGAATTTCAATATGGATTTCTTTAGAAAGTATATGGGTATTTGAATGACCACGAGCTGTTATATAGGATCTGTTAAATTAATAATCTGGGTCAATACGCACACCTCTGTTCTGAAATTACTTTAACATTTCAATGTATATAATTGTACTTCACTTTAAATGTATCCTAAGTACACATTAGAAGTAGTTTAATTTTTTCTAGTTCTAAGTCTATATTTCTTTAGGAGAAAAAGTGAGTAATGTGCCAACCTTACAGAATTTTTGTCTAAAATAAGTAGTTGCCTTTTAAAAGTGGGATAGTTGGTATTTAAGCATTTTTATAACTAGAAGAAAGGTATGAGGTTACTAACAACTACTTTGTTTTGGGCTTACCATACAAGCCTGGTCTTACCTCATCCTTTTTTCTTTTTAACTCTACAGTTGTATATGGCTTGGTAATACTCACAAGACCTATAGTTGGAACCATGGACTTGAACATTACTTAATACTGTATCTTTGGCCTCAGTAGTTGGTCCTTTTACGGATTCTTGTAGCTTATAAAAATTAATTTTATGGAATTAATTATAATAATTATACAAAATAGATTGCCAGGCACAAGAAATAGTTCAAAAAATTAGAGTGCAGGCTTTGCATGCAGAGGGCTTATATTCAATCTTCAGCACCCCATCTTCCCTACAATCATAATTATAAGCAACGCTTGGAGTAACCCCAGTGTGGAAAAAAAGACTATATTGCACAGATCATGTCAGTAATGTAATTCTGCAGTAGAGAGAGTGTTTGGCTTATAGATGTGAGATAAATTTGATACCTAGAATCACCAAAAAATAGGTATCACATACTTACCATGTGGGTTTTAGAAGTGTTCCTATGTGTTTAAGAAATGGCAGAGCTTCTATTCTGATGAAACTATATAAACTTTGTAAAGCAGTGGACATCCATAAAAGGATGATGGAACAGTGTGGTCAGGAAGTCTTTTCCAAGGTACTGACATTTTAGCAGAGACCAACATTGTAATGAAGAGGATCCATCAAGCGATGACATGGAGCAAGCACAGAAGCAGTAAATACCAAAACAATAATTAAGAATGACCATGCACTGGGTAGATATGGAGAGCATTATGCTAAGCTGAATGAGTCAGAGGGATAGACATAGAATAATTGTACTTGCTTGTGGAATATTTAAGAAAGATAGTATAGTAATAATATCCAGAGACCATAGAGATGAGGGCCAGGAGGACTAGTCTATGGTAGGAAGTTTGCCACACAGAGCAGGGTAGTGCAGTTAGTGCAGAGAAGGGATCACTATGACAATAAGAGTTGGAAAGGATCACTCTAGACAAAAAGTGGGTTCTGAAAGGAGATAAAGTGATATATCTGATACCCTATTAGTAGCACTATTGAAAAACCGGTGTCTAAAAGGAAAATAAAGGAAGACTGAGAGAAAAAGAAAGAGAGACAGAGACAGAGAGAAATGTCTGCCAAAAGAGGCAGGCTAGGGAAAAGACCAGAGAGAAACTAGGGACATTGGTGGCAGGAAATGTGCATTGGTAAAGGGTGTTGTACATTGTGTGACTGAAATTCAAGTGTGAACAGTTTTGCAACTGTGTATCTCACGGTGATTCAATTAAAGAATTTTTGAATTGACCATGTATAATACGTATCATTACTGTATGTAATGATATCATATGAACTGTATCATTTGGGTTAGTACTTTGAATATATGTTCCCTCTCTTAAAAGTTCATTCTGATATATTTATTTTTTAACCTCTTCTTCTTTCCCTCACCACCTAACTTTAATCAACCAACTGTACCAACAAGAGTAAAATGTAGAAAAGATAGATGATGGTAGGGCAAGGGTCCTTGAAACATTGAAAAATTTAGGTCTTAAAAATTGACTTAAGTAAGAAAATGTATGGTCTTCCTCCAATCTGAGGTTTTCAGAAACTCATAAATATCCAAGTCTTGGGTTCATAGAACTAGTCAAAAAGCCCCAGTCCCAGGATGTCAGGCAGATCCAGATATATATATCTGGCTCCACCACTTGGACAAGTTACTTGACCTCTCTAAGTCAAAATGTCTTCATAGGAAAAAGATTCACTGTATCTAGCTTAGAGAGCTGTCGTGATGATTAAATCTTATCATGTGTGCCATGGTAAACAGAGATTGGCCACCCACAGCCCACTGCAAGAAAAGGCAACTTCATAGCTGTGGGGATAGGCAGTGAACTTCACTTGTCTCTAGGTTTGTCTCAGCTGCAGAGAACGTTCATGCAAGATCATGCTCTTCCTGGGGCAGCCTTAGAACTGAATCAACTGGGAGTGTAAAACCCTAATACAAATACTTATTTCATTCGTTTTTTCCAATACTTATTCTCCACCAATTTGTCTGGGAATCTGTTTACTCTTACTGTTTCCTCTTCCTTTTCATGTGTTCATTCCTTTATAAATATCTTGCACCCAAACTCTGTCTTGTATGCTTCTACAGAGCCAAACTGGAGGAAAACTGGAGGCATTGGTGACAGGAAAGGTGCACTGGTGAAGGATGGTGTACATTGTATGACTAAAACCCAACAATGAAATATTTGCTTTAAATAAAGTAAATTTAAAAAAAGAATGCAGAATCAAAAATATACAAATGGGCTGGACCAATAGCACAGTGAGCATTTATTTGCCTTGCACAAACAGCAGACCTGGGTTCAATTTCTGGAATTCCATAAGGTCCCCTGAGCCTGCCAGTATTAATTTCTGAGCACAGAGCCAGGAATAATCCTTGAGGACTCCTGAGTGTGTGGCCCCCCCCCCCAAAAAAACAAAACAAACAGATAGATAGATAGATAGATAGATAGATAGATAGATAGATAGATAGATAGATAGATAGATAGATAGATAGATAGATAGATAGATAGATACACAAACACATACACACAAATATGGGCCAGAGCAAGCTTATAGCAGGAAGGGCATTTGCTTTGCATGCAGCCAGTCAGAGTTTGATCCTGAGCATCAAACCATATGATTCCTCAAGCCCATCAGGGGTGATCCCTGAATACAGAGCCAGCAGTAAGTCTTGAACACTTCTGAGTGTGCCCCCCAAAATACACAGAGGTTGGAGAGATATTACAACAGGTAAGGAGCTGGTTTTTGCATATGGATGACCTAAATTCAATCCCAGGCATCCCAATCAGGGAAGTAAATCCATGCCCTGAGTATCACCAACAGTGATTTCCAAGTACAGAGTCATAAGTAATCCTGAGCATCACCAGGTATGGCCCCAAAACCAAAATTTATATACTAACATATGCCAGGAATGTTGCTTAGTGGTAAAGAATATGCCTCACATGAAGGAGAACTTGATTCCAATTATTCTTGATCCCACAAAAAATATTTATAAATGAATAGACAGAAACGTTTCTAAGGCAATTAGCTACTTTATTCAGATGTTTACTGAACATGTTACAAACATCAGTCATAATGCAGAATGTAAGAGATGCAGAAGATTGTTCATAACCTCCAGAAACTAAAGTCCTTAGAAGAGACCAATACATATAGAGATACCAACTCTATAAAAAAAAAAGTTAAGCATTCTAGTGAGTGTTTACATAATAACATTTTAAATGCATATACATAAAGTTTTTATTTTCTTATTTATCCAGTAGAGAAAAAGGTATCTGAATACTTAACAAAGGCCTCATTATAGGACATGCACTCAAATATTTTAATTTCATGAATAAAATATTAAATTAGAAGTGGCTTTAAAATGCTTATGATCACATGATATTATTTTAAAAATAAAGACAGACTTTGAAAGCATTTCAAAATGTATAACAAACCTAAGGGTCATATTATTTGTAACAAATTATTATTCCAAATGTATAACAGATCTAAGATTATATTATTTGTAAGCAAATTATTTGAAAGATGTACACAGCTTCTAGCCATCTCCCTTTTTAACAAGACCTTAAATTTTCTTTTTTTTTTTTTCTTTTTTTTTTTAAGACCTTAAATTTTCTTGTTCGTGATGTTTGTCTCCTAAAAAATCAAGAGAAGTTACTGGGGGCTGAAGCAAAAGCACAGTGGGTAAGGTGTTTGACTTGCACACAGCCAACCCTAGTTCAATCCCCAGCATCCCATATGGTCCCCAAAGCCAGGAGTAATTTCTGAGTGCAGAGCCAGGAGTAATCCCTAAGTGCCACTGAGAGTGATTCAAAAACTGAGAGACAGGTGGTGATAAAGACAGAGACAGGCAGACAGACAGACAGACAGACAGACAGAGGTTGCTGACATATATGACTCAATGCTTCCTTCTTCCAGCTAGAGTGAATGGGTTTGTGGGTTTTGGGGGGGAATAGGGGGAGAAATCTGCTGAAAAATTTTTACTCTTCATGGCAGCTTTCACAAAGAAAAAAAAAATTTAGGGACCAGAGTGATAGCACAGCGATAGAGCATTTGCCTTGCACTTGGCCGAATCAGGAAAGACCTGGTTTGATTCCCGGCATCCCATATGATCCCCCAACCTGCCAGGAGTAAATTCTGAGCACAGAGCCAAAAACAACTCCTGAGCACCACAGGTGTGGTTCAAAAAAACGAAAAAAAATATATAAATCTTTATTCCTCACCTCTGTGTGGGCCATTTCTCTTGCCAGGGTCTTATGGGGAAAAAGAAAAGAAATCTTTCAATAAAAGTGATGATAAAAGGGCTGGAGAAATATTCCAGTTTAAGGCACTTGCCTTACCTAGGTTCAATCCCCAGTAAACTGTATGTTTCCTACCCTGCCAGGAGCAATCTCTAAGCACAGATAGGCATAATCCCTGAATACAGCTAGGTGTAAAAAAAAATCCTCATGTTGAAGAAGAGCATGTGAACAAATAAAAGAAACAAAATCCTAGGCTGGAGAACTTACTTTGCACATCAACAGACACACGTATTTGATTCCCCTAGCACTTCCAGGATTGATTTCTAAGGTCAGAACCAAGAGGAGTATCACTGGGTGTGCCCCAAAACCTAAGGGAAAAAAGAGGGTGAGGAGGAAGGAAGGAAGGAAGGAAGGAAGGAAGGAAGGAAGGAAGGAAGGAAGGAAGGAAGGAAGGAAGGAAGGAAGGAAGGAAGGAAGGAAGGAAGGAAGGAAGGGAGGGAGGGAGGGAGGGAGGGAGGAAGGAAGGGAGGGAGGGAGGGAGGGAGGGAGAGAGGGAGGGAGAGAGGGAAGGAGGGAGGAAGGAAGGAAGGAAGGAAGGAAGGAAGGAAGGAAGGAAGGAAGGAAGGAAGGAAGGAAGGGAGGAAGAGAGGGAGGGAGGGAAGGAGGAAGAGAGGGAGGGAGGGAAGGAGGAAGGGAGGAAAGAAGGAAAGAAGGAGGGAGGAAGGAAGGAAGAGAGGGAGGGAGGAAGGAAGGAAGGAAGGAAGGAAGGAAGGAAGGAAGGAAGGAAGGAAGGAAGGAAGGAAGGAAGAAAGGGAGGGAGGGAGGAAGGAAGGAAGGAAGGAAGGAAGGAAGAGAGGGAGGGAGGGAGGAAGGAAGGAAGGAAGGAAGGAAGGAAGGAAGGAAGGAAGGAAGGAAGAGAGGGAGGGAGGGAGGAAGGAAGGAAGGAAGAGAGGGAGGGAGGGAAGGAGGAAGGGAGGAAAGAAGGAAAGAAGGAGGGAGGGAGGGATGAAGGGAAGGAGGAAGGAAGTGAGGAAGAAAGGAGGGAGGGAGGAATGGAGGGAGGAAGGAAAAGGAAGGAAGGGAGGGAGGGAGGGAGGGAGGAAGGGAGGAAGGGAGGAGGAAGGAAGGAAGGAAGGAAGGAAGGGAGGAAGGCAGGAAGGAAGGAAGGAAGGAAGGAAGGAAGGAAGAGAGGGAGGGAGGGAGGAAGGAAGGAAGGAAGAAAGGAAGGAAGGAAGGAAGGAAGGAAGAGAGGGAGGAAGGAAGGAAGGAAGGAAGGAAGGAAGGAAGGAAGGAAGGAAGGAAGGAAGGAAGGAAGGAAGAAGAAAGGAAGGAAGGAAGGAAGGAAGGAAGGAAGGAAGGAAGGAAGAGAGGGAGGGAGGGAGGGAGGAAGGAAAGAAGGAAGAAAGGAAGAGAGGGAGGGAGGGAGGAAGGAAAGAAGGAAGAAAGGAAGGAAGGAAGAGAGGGAGGGAGGGAAGGAGGAGGGAGGAAAGAAGGAAAGAAGGAGGGAGGGAGGGACGAAGGGAATGAGGAAGGAAGTGAGGAAGGAAGGAGGGAGGGAGGGATGGAGGGAGGGAGGGAGGAAGGGAGGGAGGGAGGGAGGGAGGGAGGGAGAAAGGGAGGAAGGGAGGGAGGGAGGGAGAGAGGGAGGAAGGGAGGGAGGAAGGAAGGAGGAAGGAAGGAAGGAAGGAAGGAAGGAAGGAAGGAAGGAAGGAAGGAAGGAAGGAAGGAAGGAAGGAAGGAAGGAAGGAAGGAAGGAAGGAAGGAAGGAAGAAGAAAAAGAATCCGCTGCAATGAACACAGGATTGCAGGGGGCATTTTTGTATCATAATTTTGTTATCCTAGGGTCTATCCCTAGGCGTGGTATTACAGGATCATAAGGAAGCTCAATTTTCAGGGTTTTTTTAAATATCCATATTGTTTTCCAGAAAGACTGGATTAAATGGCATTCCCACCAGCATTAAATGAGGCCTTTTCTTTTCACATCCAAGCCAGCAATGGTTGTTCTTGTTCCTTGTAATATATGCCAGTGTCTGTGGTTTGAGATGATAGCTGATTGTTTTTATTTGCATCTCCCTGATGGTTAGTGATGTGGAGCATTTTTATGTGCCTTTTGGTCATCTGTATTTCTATCCATATGTTTCTCTAGATTTGTGAGCAAAAGCTTTACATACTTGGATAATTCTACATTTGGTGAGTAAAAATTGTGACCAGAATTAGTACTTCTTGGTCTATTGTTCCCCTGATCAATATGTAGTGTCCATCGTGTTCATTCTTGTCTCTAAGTATTTTCTTGAGGTTGAATGCTACTTAGTCTGATATAAATATGGAAATCCCAGCTTTTTTATGTTTTCCAGTAGCTTGTATAATTGTTTCCCATTCTTTACTCTGAGCTTATAATTATCCTGAAATTTTAAGTGTGCTTTCTGCAGGCAGCAGGTGGCTGGTTTTTATTTCCTGATCCAACCTGCTACTCTGTGCCTTTTGATGGGAGAATTTATTCCATTGACATTTAAGGAAACTATTCACAGAAAGTGCTATTGTGTCATTATATTGTATAGGGTTTTTGCTGTTACAATTGCATATTTGCTTTATATAATTTATCTTTGAGTAGTTTATTTAAGAGTCAGTTTGGTTAGTGCTAATGTTCCAAGTTCTTTTTAGTCTAAGAATGTTTTTATCCCTCTCCCCCCATATAAATGAGATGTTTGCTGGGTATTGAAGTCTAGGTTGAAAGTTTCTTTCTTCGGGCTAGACAGATAGCATGGAGGTATGGGGTTTGCCTTTCATGCAGAAGATCGGTGGTTTGAATCCCGGCATTCCATATGGTCCCCCGAGCCTGCCAGGTTTTTTTCTTCCTTACTGATTTAAAGAGTCCATCTCTCTCTGTGTTTTACCATTTGGATTATTAATGTCTTAGTGTTGTTCTGTTAGGGTCTATTTTTGGCACTCTTTTTGTCTCTTGGATTTGTACAGTAGCCTCTTTCCAAAGGGTGGGAAAATTCTCTGCTATTATCTCCCTCACTACTTGTTCTTTTTCCTCCACTTCTGATATTCCTATGATTAATAGATAATTTCTCTTGTCTTTATTAAGTACCTTACATCTTCTTCCATTGTCTAGTCTCTCCTTTCTTTTTGACTTTTTTTTTATTAATATTGGTTCATAATTTGTCTTCAAGTTCACTTATGTCATTATCTGACTGTGTATTTCTGCTACTATGGCATATATAGAGTGTTTTTTGTTTTTCATTATACCCGGTGGCACTTGGGTTATTCCTGGCTCTGCACTCAGAATTTGCTTCTGGCAGGCTCGGGGGACCATATGAAATGTCAGGACTCAAATTGGGGTTCCGTCTGTGTTGGCCATGTGCAAGGCAAATTCTTTACCACTATTTTACCACTCTTTACCGCTATTGCTCTGGGCCCCCTGCTACTATGTTTTTTAGTTCTTTCACTTACATTTATATGGATTTCCTCATTTGAAAGTGCTCTTCTTTGAGTTGGTTTAATTGTTCATCTATAGATTGCTTAATTTCATAGGTTAGCAACTCCTTGATTTCTGTTGCTAAAACATTGAGTTGATTTTAGTTCCTAATCTATAAGGCTAAGGCATTTTTGTAGGCTTAAAAATTTGCCAGGATTTCTTTCCATATTCCCAATTGCAGTTGTCTTCCTTAGTTTCCCCATTGTTGTTTGCATTTAGTTGATTGGAATGCTGGAGTTTCAAGTTGTTTAAGAAAGTGATCTATTGAATTGATTGTATAAAAGATGGCTAGATGTATATCTCTTCAGAGGTTATTTTCCTAAACATGCGAGGTTATCTAAATATGATAAAATACTGCCAATAATTCTCTGGTGTGTTCAACTGAGTTTTGAATTGTATATTTTCTTTCTTTCTTTTTTGGGGGGCCACACCTGGCGGTGCTCAGGGGTTACTTCTGGCTATCTGCCCAGAAATTTAAAAATTTGGCTAAATAACAAAAAAATTCTATATTAAAATGGACAGATAATGTGATCAGGCTTTTTACCAAAGAAGACATAGAAGTAAAAAATATACAGAAGATGGGGGTAGAACAATAGCACAGTGGTAGGGAGTTTGCCTTGCATGTGGCCAACCCAGGACAGACCTGGATTCGATTCCCAGCATTCTATATGATTCCCTGAGCTGGCAGGAGCAATTTCTGAGTGCAGAGCCAGTAGTAACCCCTGAGCGCAGCCAATTATGCCCCCCCAAAAAATATATATGTTAATATATATATATGACAAAGAAGGTCTCCATGGTTAATACAAATCTTTTAGACTATCACTGAAAAAAATTTAAGATGTAACTGTTAGTGATAATAAAGATAAAAGGAAGCCTTCACGCACTATTAGTCAGAATGTACATTAGTATAGTCACTACAAAAATTAATTTTGAGGTTCTTCAAAAATTTAAAAATAAAACTACAATATGATGCTGCAATTTCTTCTGGCTATTTATCTCCAAAATGAAAACTCTAGTTTTCATGGATATTTTGGTCTCACAGCTGATCACACTGGGGCCCCTCAGGAGAGAGGTAGGACAAGTCCTCTGCCCTACTAAAGCCCTGGCAGCTGTGCACAACTAATTGCCATACCACTTGCCTTGCTTTATAGCATTTTCACTAATCTCTGCAGAAACTCCTAATGGCCAAAATCTCCAGGTACACTGGCTCTGTGGCTGACATCTCCCTGGACTCATTGGAGCCAGAGCAAGACAACTCCCAATTCCTCAACTTTCCACCCCTCCATATGCATCTCTGGACTTCCCAAAGTAGCCACACCCATAATCCTGAATGGTCCGCCATGTCTATCAATTGGCCAGCAGCAAAGACTCATCTAACTTTGGAAAGAAAGGCCAAGCAAGATGCAGAAACTAATCAATATACCTTTCTCATAATTGATCACACTAGGGCACTTAGGAGGGGCTGCCACTGCTGCCGTCACTTGAGCTCATTGATTTAGCTCCACAGATACTCAAAGTCCTGGGCCGCAGAGCTCTTACACAGCCACAGGACATCGCTATCATTTTAATACTGTTTTCCCAGTAGGACTACATCAAAGTAGATGTGAAATGATCATAGAAGCTCAAACAAAACCAATAGAAGAATGCTCAACTATCAATAAGCAGCTCAGTAAACCTTCAGACACTGACATAATGTCCCCATTGACAGATACAACAGTTTCCTAAAAAAAAAAAAAAAAATTTTTTTTACACCCAGTGACTACTGGGTCACTCCTGGCTATGCGCTCAGAAATCGCCCCTAGCTTGGGGGAGCATATAGGACACTAGAGGATTGAACCACAGTTTGTACTAGGTTGTGCGTCCAAGGCAAACTCCCTACCACCTACACCACCACTCCAGCCCATATTTTCTCAAAAAATTTAAGGAAGTTTTTTCTATAACTCCATTATCATTTAGTTAGAATAAGCAATAGTAAGTAAACTGTTCATTCTCCCAAGGGACAGGCTTGGGAGAGGTTGGGAAACTGGGGACAAAGGTAAAGGGAATGTTACACTGGTGGGAAAAAATAGTGGCAGAATATTGAATGCCAGATATAACTATTACAAACAACTTTGTAAACCATCGTGTTTACAATTAAAAAATTATTTTTTACAGAAAGAAGATAGGTTTATTTTTTCCTCTGAAACTATTTAAGTACCTTGATTTTCAAAGTTGTTCATAATACAGTTGTTTTAGGTATTCAGTATACTATAAGTACCAACACCAATGTGCCCTTCCCTTCAATGTTCCTAGTTTCACACCCACTCCCCAAGTTGCTCCCTTGTTATACACAAAATAATATATTTTATATTGTTTGTTACAACATATATCATTGCCTGTAGAATTACTGAGTTGTTTTTTGCAAGTTGAATCTCCTGTGTTTTTGACTTCAATCATTATTCTTTTTTTTTTTTTTTTGATTGTTGGGCCACATCTGGTGACACTCAAGGGTTACTCCTGACTATGCACTCAGAAATCACTCATTTGGGGAACCATATAGGACACTGGGGATCAAACCGAAGTTCATCCTGGGTCAGCCACATGCAAAGCAAACACCCTACCACTGCACTATCGCTCTGGCCTTTAACTCATTATTCTTAGTGAGCTTCTACACAAATTTCCCCCCTAGCTTTTAGTGTTCTTACTGGGTTATCAGTACTTGGAGGTGTCATATGGCCACATATGTGGCTGGACACTTCAAAAGCTCTGGAGCTGGACCTATTAAGCTATATGATCTGTGATCAATTGTTGAAACTAGGCCATTTCTCTGGTGGTAATGGGAGCTGAATGTGGGTGATGGAAAGCTGGGCCTTTGACAGGGTAGGGACTCAGTCTGCCTCCATCCCACTAAGGTTTCAAAGTTCCGAGCTTGCTGGTGGCCCGGCAAACCTAGAATAACTCAGCTGACTGTGTCACTCCAAGGTCAGTCATGAAACTGGGCCATTTATCTCAAAATACACTAGTTTTAAATGATATAGGTAACTTTATGCTTATTTACATAGCCAAGATAACGTGTCAGTGATGAATGGATGAAAAAATTGTGTAGAGCTAGAGAGAAAGTATGGGAGATAAAGGCACTTACCATGTTTGAAGCTGGCCCTGATTCCATCCCTGGCACAGCATACAGTACTGCCAAGCACCAACGGGAGTGATGCCTAAGCATAGAGTTAGAAGTATATAAGGCCTGAACATCATTAGGTGTGGCTCACCCCACATAAAATATAGTTAAACATACTTATTACTCTGAAAAATGAAATATAGTTGTCTTTTCATGTTTATTTTTTCATGCCCTCAATCAAGAAGTAGCCTTGGGGCCAGAGAGATAGCACAGCAGTAGGGCATTTGCTTTGCATGCAGGCAATTCAAGACAGACAGTAGTTTGAAGCTGGGCATCCCATATGGTCCCCCATGCCTGGCAGAAGTGACTTCTGAACACAAAGCTGGAGTAAGCCCTGAGCACTGCTAGATGTGAGCCAAAAACAAAAAAAAAAGAAGTAGCATTTTACAAGGTTAAAGAGTTTGTACAGAAGGTAAGAATTTGCCCTGCAAGTAACTGCTTCCTGTAGCCTCTGTTTAGATATCTGACATTGCATGGTCTCCTAAGCACTGAAGGGGTCATTTCTGAGCATATAGCCAAGTATAGCCCTTAAACAATGTATTACCGTATGATCCCCAAAAATGTAGACATTTTTTCTTTGGTATTATTTTGCACCCATCCATTTTTCTGTGTATGTCCATTTACTATATATACATTTTTTCCATTTCTGTGTTTACAATATTGTGTTCCTGGTATCCCAAATTAGTGTAATGGACTTTGCTCATAGTACTTATTTTATTTATTCACAAAAGATTTGGTTCCACAAAGCCAAGAAATCTTTCCTCTAGAAATTTAGGTTTGAGACCAAGAGAATGTCAAGTTAATTTCTACCGTGTGGTTAAATCTTGAACATATAAAATTGGGAGGACTGAGTGGTCATTCTTTTCACTGCGGACTGGCAAGTTAAGAAACTAAATCTGCAGTGATAAGTTTTAGTAAGAAGAATTCAAAGAACTAACCATTATTGAGTACTCACTTAGTAATATGTCTTTTCCACACATCACTACTTATGCTCAGAATCACCTATGAATAAGCTATTGTTATCATATTCATTTTACAGATGAACACACTGAATGGTTAAGAAAATTGACTCAGATCTGAGTTCGTGTCATTGCAGATTAAAACTCAGACTGTCTTCAGAGCACTTGCTTTGAACCACTAAGTCCTATCATTGGTTTCAGATACATTTCATTCTTTAAATCCTATATATAAAAAAAAGCCATCCAGAATTTTAATGATGGTAGACTTACCCTTTTTCCTTAGTTTAAGTTAGTTTCTATTTTTCACAACAACAAAATATCTTATGGAGCTCATTACTCACAATCAGAGATCAACAGTTAAAATTCCCAGGAACTCAATAAGTAGTGAGTAAATGAATAAATGAGCAGATGAAAGTCTCATTATCACAAAAATATCTCTACATGAGGCTACTGGGAATTTTAATGACAACCTAAGACCCAGATTTTCTGAGCAATGCTTCATATGTGTGCCCTGTACATAGCAGATGCTCCATCTCTGGCCATTTTGGTAGTAGGTGGATAATTTCTTGAAAATGAAATGAGTTCTTCATGGGTTTTTTGGTTGTTTTTTGTTTTGTTTTGTTTTGTTTTGTTTTTGTTTGGTTTTTGGGTCACACCCGGCAGCACTCAGGGATTAGTCCTGGATCTACGCTCAGAAATTGCTTCTGGCAGGCACGGGGGATCATATGGGATGTCATGATTAGAACCGGGGTTCTTCCTGTGTTGGACACATGCAAAGCTATCTCTCCGGCCCCTGTTCTTCATGTTCTTAAGAAGCAACACATATGAAACCACCCTCTGCAGTCCAATGTTTTAAGGTATACATTGAAGATTTAGTCAGTAGAGTCCAGGGGTAGGGTTGAGAAAGACATTAAGTGGAATTTTGAAAAGTAAAACCACCTACTGCAAGATTGACTCAAAGCTGAAAATTGATCTTCAGAAACAAGCAAATCTGAATTTGAACCCTTGCCAGCTTCTCCCCTGGCAGCTGGGCTACATTATGTAACTTGCTTAATATTTCTCACCACATTTATAAATTTTGAAGTGTTACTTTGGGAAGTACCCCCAAAAAGTGGAAAGAAAAAGAGAAATCTTCATTAACCCTTTTTGCCTCAGAAGAAATTGCCATCACATTTTGACTTAGTTACTTTTATTTTCTGTTTCCTTGTTAGAGTAGCTGGAGAGAGAGTTTAATACACAGAGCATATACTTTGCATTTAGTGGGTCCAGGTTTCATTTCTGCTAGACCCCCCCCCCCAAATAGCACCAGCTGATCTCCTGAAAAACACCAGAACTGAGTTATAAACACTGCAAGGTATGAGGCAAAAAATAATTACACGAACATTGATAAATGACTATTATTTAATTAGGTAAACACTAGTATGGGATTGTGTATGAGTAAAGAGATAAGGTTGTCAATATAAAAGTTGTTTGACAGAAATATGTATTATTTTGATAATGATCAGATGCTTTAGGTGTCTTTCCATTTTACTTATTTGACTTAATATACAAAATTAGCAAAAAAAATTATATAAAGAACATGATTGGAGCCAAAGTGATAGCACAATGGTAAGGCGTTTGTTTGCCTGGCATGCAGCCAACACAGGACAAACCCTGGTTCGAATTCCGGCATCCCACATGGTCCCCTGAGCCTGCCAGGAGTGACTTCTGAATGCAGAGCCAGGAGTAACCCTTGAGCACCACCAGATGTGACTCAAAACCACCCTCAAAAAAAAAAAAAGAATATTATTTCTGAAAATGTTAACATCTAAGTTTATTAAGGCTCAATTTCTTTCTGGGGGAAGGGGTTGGGTCACACCCGGTAGCGCCCATGAGTTACTCCTGGCTCTGCACTCAGTAATCACTCCTGGCAGGCACAGGGGATCATATGAGATGTCGGAATTCGAACTGGGGTTCTTCCTGTGTTGGACACATGCAAGGCAAACGCCTTACCACTGTGCTATCACTCCAGCCCCTTAAGGCTCAATTTCTAACTGATGCTACTGCTAATATCTTCATGTTCTCTTACATCTGTGTATCCTAAATTTCAGAAGATCTTCGGTGTTTGTATACTATGCTAAAATATACATACTATATTTACATATTTTTTATTTTATTAAGGCAAGGGCTAGAGAAATAGTACAGCAGGTAGGTGGTACTTGCCTTGAAAACAGTCATACTAGTTGGATCACCAATATTCCATATGGTTCCCTGAGCACTTCCAGGTTAACCCCTAAGCATTGCCAGGTGTGACCCCAAAACCAAAAAAAATTTATTAAGGCACCATAATTTACAAAGTTATTCATAGTTTTAGGCATAAAGTGTTCCCACACCAATTCCATCACAGATGTCAACTTACATCCACCAATATCTCCAAGTTCCCACCAACCTGCTAAGCTTTACATTTAAAGTATGTAAATCCGAGTCATGGGACAGTCACAATATTTTAAAACTACTATTTTTGGTTTCAAAATATTTTTGTCACTTTAAAAAAAAAAAAAGGAAATCCTACACCCATTACATTTTCATGCCTTCCTTCACTCATCATTTTCCCTCCACTTCATCCCCCTTTCTTCTTACTGATCCCTTGAAACCACTTAATCTGTTTTATATATATATATACAGATATGTCCTTTACGAAATTTTTATATAAATTGAATCATATAATAAATGGTGATTTGGGGGCTGGAGAGATAGCACAGCGGTAAGGCGTTTGCCTTGCATGCGGAAGGACTGTGGTTCGAATCCCAGCATTCCATATGGTCCCCCGTGCCTGCCAGGGGAGATTTCTGAGTATAGAGCCAGGAGTAACCCCTGAGCACTGCCGGGTGTGACCCAAAAAAGACAAAAAACAAAAATAAAATAAAATAAAATAAAATAAAATAAAATAAATGGTGATTTGTGTCTGACTATTTTTATTTAACCAAATTTTCTCTGAGCCAAGAGCCAGGAGTAACCCCTGAGTGTCACATGGTTTGGCCCAAAAAACAAAATAAAGGGGGGGAGGGCCTCCTGAGGTCCTGCTAACTCCAAGAACTCTGCTTTGAAATAGGGAGTAAAATGCCTCAGCTCTTATTGGGGCCGGAGAGATAGCATGGAGGTAAGATGCTTGCACTGCACGCAGAAGGAAGGTGGTTTGAGTCCCGACATCCCATATGGTCCCCCGAGCTTGCCAGGAGTGATTTCTGAGCCTAGAGCCCAGAGTAACCTCTGAGCGCTGGTCAGGTGTGACACAAAAAAGCAACCACATTTTTTAGGTTCAGCCATGTTGTAATATGTACTTCTTACCTTTTTATGACTGAATAATGGAGCATTTAGGTTATTTCTACATTTGGCCATTCAGAATAAATACTGTCGTATAAACAGTTTTTTCTGGGATACATATATTTGTTCTTTATGGTCCTTACCTAACTAAGGGTAGAATTGCTGGACCATCTGCTGATTGAGAAATAGCCAAACCATATTTCATATCAGCTACATCATTTTATATAGCCTCTTTTTATTTTCACCGTGTTTCAAATACTTCCATTTAAAAAGGTCAAAAAGCACTGAAGCTAGTCCAAATATCTTTCCAGCCAAATTATACCTATTCTTTATTTTCCCTAAATAGAGAACAGTACAGTCTCAGTCATTTAGGTAATTCTCAAACAAATGCATATCACTTCCTCTGTCTCAGAACAGCCCATCTAGTGTCATTACCAATCAAGAAGGAAACATAGAAATGTAATAGTTTCCCTCCTTGATTTGATCCTCATAGCCTCCTTTTTGTGCTTAGACTATCTTGATAACTTAAAAAATTCTACTGTTTCCATGATGTCACCGATGGTGAAAAGTGTTTAAGACCCAAACTATATCACATGATATAGTTTTCATAAAACTTGAATATTTCTATGATCAATTTGTCTGTGCCCCTTAGATCTGTCGTTGTTTTGTATTTGTTAAATATATAGCTTTTATTTATATTCATAGATCTTCTTTCTGTGACCGATATGCTCCATAAGGAAGCTAAGTATGAAGCAGTCACGCACTGTCCACAGAGGGGACAAAAAGTACGTCATGAAACAGACAGAGCAGGCCTGTGAAGTTCCAAGACCATCCCCATTCCTGCTCCTATGAAATGGGGAATATACTGTTATTACAGCATTGTTATGATAATTAGAGATAATGCCAACATAACACAGAGGAAGTGGCTAATAAATTGTAAAAAGATGGGATTGCAAGACTGTCTACATTCATATATATTTAATATCTTCCATGTGTTATGGACAAGCAATGCCAATTATAGCTCAGAAATATTTGTGGATTGTATTCATTCCATACTTACCCACCAGCCTTAGGTAAGAACTTGGCAGAGTCATATCCATTGTATTTATTAGTGCTCTATACACTTCTTTTTAAAAAGTATCCTCTTCTTTCTTTTTCTTTTTTTTTTTTTTGGTTTTGGTTTTACTCAGGGGTTACTCCTGGATTACTCCTGGCTCTACTCAGAAATCGCTTCTGGCAGACTCGGGGTACCATATGGGATGCTGGGAATCAAACCATGGTCTGTCCTGTGTTGGCTATGTGTAAGACAAACGCCCTACCATTGTGTTATCTCTCCAGCCCCTCCCCTTCTTTTTTTGTTGCTGTTGTTATGGCATTAACCCTTGGTTGTGATGCCTGCACATATACTTGAGGTCTCACATTTTAAACGTAGGTCTCATACAAACTGAATTGCAATATACCAGATACCACAAACTTGCTGTGGTACTAGGAACCCTAAACAGTATTGCTACCAGACTCAAGTTTGGCATATGTTGGAGCAATGCCAATGATCAGACTCATGGCCTCATACTTGCTAGGCAAGTGTTTTTTTGTCTCTGAGCTATTCTTGGACTTCCATGTTTATTTTCTTATCTATTTCACATGTGTTCCAAAAGCTGATTAAATAAAAATTTCCTCTGTCTCAATAGAATCTTCAAAAATTAATTTTTATAATATTCACAGACATGGGAAAGTACCCAATTACTCGTTTATAACCCTATCAGGTAAGAGGTAATAATTCAATCAGACAAACTTAATTTTCATTAGTTAAGCAGTCTTATGTGCCAACTACTGACCCTACATTTCATTTGGCTCTTGATTATTCACTACTACCCTGTGACTTAAGAGATAATGTCATCCTCTCATTTGGTTGAAGAAACAGAACCAGAGGCGTCCCACTGCTTCTCAGCAAGTGTTAGTGTTAGATCTGAGCAGACCTGTTGCCTGACTGCCTAGCCTATGCTCTTAACTAATATACTAGATGCTTCCACCAGCCTTGGAGTAAACTTCAAAAGGGAGCATATTTTTTACGTATATGGTGTTTCACTTAATCATGCACAAAAGTATCGCAATTTCAGAGAAATTGGTTTGAGCATATTAACAAAGAAGACGGAAAATGAGAAGCCATCAACACTTATGCACCAGTCATGAGCTACAGGTCACAATGCATTATCCCTAATATATGACAGATGACTTAATAACCTTCAGTCCCATCTCCCACCAGCATATTCCAATATTAATAAAAACCTTATGTACCCTTAATTTGACCAACAGTCATGGAACACTATAGGTGTGAGGCACTATGCTGGGAGAGTGATGTTTCTGAAATGTGTTAAAATATAATTTATTCCACACATTTAACTGTTTGATAAGTGTCTTTTGTTTCAGGATGACCACTGAGTACTCTCTAGCTATGCCTTTGTTCTTCTGGATGACCAAGTAATTAGCTACTAGAACAAGATTAAAGACAAATGAGTTTTATTTAAAATTCTTTTACTACCTCCATCAATCGTATTAATTCGATTAATCCTTATCACTTTTCTAATGTGAAAATTAAATGTCAGCTAAGCCTAAGAATTTCACATGTTTAAAAAAAAATCAACTGAAGATGGAATAATTGAAGCATATTATCAAAATGAGAACACATGGCACATTCTCCTACCTTTGGTTTGCAAAGCAGAATCCTGGCCATCCCAAGATAGTCACATTCTGACGCACATTTCCTAAACCTATTATGATGTTACCTTATACAGGAAAGGAGCATTGCAGCTTTAATTAGTGTCTTTAAATGGATTTATGAGATGGGCCCAATGTAACCATGAGTATCCTGATAAAGAGGATAGAGTATGAAGAAGATAGACTCTCTGAGTGAGACTCTTGGTTCAATCCCCAGCCCGGGGGGGTGGGGGGAGGTGAAACACGCAAGCAAGACAAGAGTAAAGTAGATAGGAAATAATAAACCATTTGAAGAGAACCAAAACCATGTGTAAAAATTGCATGCAGCAGTTGAGGTTAAAACAATAATAGTACAGGGGTCAGAGCAATAGCACAGCGGTAGGGCATTTGTCTTGCACGCGGCTAACCCAGGACGAACCTCCGTTCGAACATCAGTGTCACATATGGTCCCCAAGCCAGGAGCATTTTCTGAGCCCATAGCCAGAAATAAACCCTGAGCGTTACTGGGTGTGGCCCAAAAAACATAAAAAAAAAAAACTAATAAAAACTAATAAAAAAATAGTAGAGTGGGTAGGGCATTTACCTTGTATGTGACAGCCTGAATTTGTTCCTCAGCACTTCACATAATCCCCAAACCAACTAGGATTGATCCCAGAATACAGAGCCAGAAGTAAGCTCAGAGTACCACTAGGTGCGACCCCAAAACTAAAAATTAAATAAAGATTACACCCAGTACACCCAGTTTCTAGAAGCTAAAAAAGGCAAAACAAAAAAAAAATTTCCAGAAGGTTTACATCTTTATTTTAACACTGAAACTCATTCTCTACCTCTAGAAATGTAAAAATTGTTTGCATTATTCTAAGCCATTAAATTTGTGGTGATATTTTTTATAACAACATAAGAATCTTGGGGCCGGAGAGAGAGCATGAAGGTAAAAAGGCATTTGTCTTGCATGCAGAAGATTGGTGGTTCAAATCCCGCCATCCCATATGATCCCCTGAGCCTATCAGGATCAATTTCTGAGCGTAGAGTCAGGAGTAACCCCTGAGTGCTGCCGAGTGTAAACCCCCCCCCCCAAAATAAAAGCCAAGAATCTTGCAGGTGGAGATCTCTAAGTTACAAGATGGCATATGCTAAATTCCTTCTGAATGAAGATGGAATATTAGAATGAAAATGGGTTTTTCTGAGCTGGTTAGTTCTGGAGAACTGTATGAAAGATTTCCACATAAACTTTTGAAGATTTATTGCACAGTTCATATAGATGGGTCTGGGTCCCTTTCCAAATGTTCAGGCCCTTTATCTTTGTATAACATTTTTGTATACTTTATCTTTGTATAACATCCTTCATCCAGTCCTGAACTGCAGTCTCATGTACAACTCCCTTGTCCTATCCCTCACTATCAGTTTGTCTCCAGTGTGTGATAATTTTTTTGGATTTTATGCATAATTTAATGTATACTATGAGCTTTATGGATCCTTTAAAAATAAAATGAGAAATTTGTTATATATAAAAATTCATATATAGGCATACATATATATGTCCATATTAATGATGGCTTTACATTTCTTTTTTTTAATTTATTTAAACAACTTAATTACATACATGATTGTGTTTGGGTTTCAGTCATGTAAAGAACACCACCGATCACCAGTGCAACATTCCCATCACCAATGTCCCAAGTCTCCCTTCGCCCCACCCGACCCCCGCCTGTACTCTAGACAGGCTCTCCATTTTCCTCATACATTCTCATTATTAGGACAGTTCAAAATGTAGTTATTTCCCTAACTAAACTCATCACTCTTTGTGGTGAGCTTCCTGAGGTGAGCTGAAACTTCCAGCTCTTTTCTCTTTTGTGTCTGAAAATTATTATTACAAGGGTGTCTTTCATTTTTTCTTAAAACCCATAGATGAGTGAGACCATTCTGCGTTTTTCTCTCTCTCTCTGACTTATTTCACTCAGGCATAATAGATTCCGTGTACATCCATGTATAGGAAAATTTCATGACTTCATCTCTCCTGACAGCTGCATAATATTCCATTGTGTATATGTACCACAGTTTCTTTAGCCATTCGTCTGTTGAAGGGCATCTTGGTTGTTTCCAGAGTCTTGCTATGGTAAATAGTGCTGCAATGAATATAGGTGTAAGGAAGGGGTTTTTGTATTGTACTTTTGTGTTCCTAGGGTATATTCCTAGGAGTGGTATAGCTGGATCGTATGGGAGTTCGATTTCCAGTTTTTGGAGGAATCTCCATATCGCTTTCCATAAAGGTTGAACTAGACGGCATTCCCACCAGCAATGGATAAGAGTTCCTTTCTCTCCACATCCCCGCCAACACTATTTATTCTCATTCTTTGTGATGTGTGCCATTCTCTGGGCTGTGAGGTGGTATCTCATCGTTGTTTTGATTTGCATCTCCCTGATGATTAGTGATGTGGAACATTTTTTCATGTGTCTTTTGGCCATGTGTATTTCTTCTTTGTCAAAGTGTCTGTTCATTTCTTCTCCCCATTTTTTGATGGGGTTAGATGTTTTTTTTCTTATAAAGGTCTGTCAGTGCCTTGTATATTTTGGAGATTAGCCCCTTATCTGATGGGTATTGGGTGAATAGTTTCTCCCACTCAGTGGGGGGCTCTTGTATCCTGGGCACTATTTCCTTTGAGGTGCAGAAGCTTCTCAGCTTAATATATTCCCATCTGTTAATCTCTGCTTTCACCTGCTTGGAGAGTGCAGTTTCCTCCTTGAAGATGCCTGTAATGTCCTGGAGTGTTTTGCCTATGTGCTGTTCTATATATCTTATGGTTTTGGGGCTGATATCGAGGTCTTTAATCCATTTGGATTTTACCTTCGTACATGATGTTAGCTGGGGGTCTAAGTTTAATTTTTTGCAAGTGGCTATCCAATTGTGCCAACACCACTTGTTGAAGAGGCTTTCCCTGCTCCATTTAGAATTTCCTGCTCCTTTATCAAAAATTAGATGGTTGTATCTCTGGGGAACATTTTCTGAGTATTCAAGCCTATTCCACTGATCTGAGGACCTATCCTTATTCCAATACCATGCTGTTTTGATAACTGTTGCTTTGTAGTACAGTTTAAAGTTGGGGAAAGTAATTCCTCCCATATTCTTTTTCCCAATGATTGCTTTAGCTATTCGAGGGTGTTTATTGTTCCAAATGAATTTTAAAAGTGTCTGATCCACTTCTTTGAAGAATGTCATGGGTATCTTTAGAGGGATGGCATTAAATCTATATAATGCCTTGGGGAGTATTGCCATTTTGATGATTTTTTTTTTGGCTTTTTAGTCTGAATTTATTTCACATGTTTCATATAATTTTTTTAATGCATAATTTTTTTTATTTAAACACCTTGATTACATACATGATTGTGTTTGGGTTTCAGTCATAAAAGGAACACCACCCATCACCAGTGCAACATTCCCATCACCCAAGTCCCAAATCTCCCTCCTCCCCACCCAACCCCCGCCTGTACCCTAAACAGGCTCTACATTTCCCTCATACATTCTCAATATTAGGACAGTTCAAAATGTAGTTAGTTCTCTAACTAAACTCATCACTCTTTGTGGTGAGCTTCCTGAGGTGAGCTGGAACTTCCAGCTCTTTTCTCTTTTGTGTCTGAAAATTATTATTACAAGGGTGTCTTTCATTTTTCTTAAAACCCATAGATAAGTGAGACCATTCTGCGTTTTTCTCTCTCTCTCTGACTTATTTCACTCAGCATAATAGATTCCATGTACATCCATGTATAGGAAAATTTCATGACTTCATCTCTCCTGACAGCTGCATAATATTCCATTGTGTATATGTACCACAGTTTCTTTAGCCATTCGTCTGTTGAAGGGCATCTTGGTTGTTTCAGAGTCTTGCTATGGTAAATAGAGCTGCAATGAATATAGGTGTAAGGAAGGGTTTTTGTATTGTATTTTTGTGTTCCTAGGGTATATTCCTAGGAGTGGTATAGCTGGATCGTATGGGAGCTCGATTTCCAGTTTTTGGAGGAATCTCCATATTGCTTTCCATAAAGGTTGAACTAGACAGCATTCCCACCAGCAGTGGATAAGAGTTCCTTTCTCTCCACATCCCCGCCAACACTGTTTATTCTCATTCTTTGTGATGTGTGCATTCTCTGGGGTGTGAGGTGGTATCTCATCGTTGTTTTGATTTGCATCTCCCTGATTGATTAGTGATGTGGGAACATTTTTTCATGTGTCGTTTGGCCATGCGTATTTCCTTCTTTGTCAAGTGTCTGTTCATTTCTTCTCCCATTTTTTTGATGGGGTTAGATGTTTTTTTCTTGTAAAGTTCTGTCAGTGCCTTGTATATTTTGGAGATTAGCCCCTTATCTGATGGGTATTGGGTGAATAGTTTCTCCCACTCAGTGGGTGGCTCTTGTATCCTGGGCACTATTTCCTTTGAGGTGCAGAAGCTTCTCAGCTTAATATATTCCCATGTGTTAATCTCTGCTTTCACTTGCTTGGAGAGTGCAGTTTCCTCCTTGAAGATGCCTGTAATGTCCTGGAGTGTTTTGCCTATGTGCTGTTCTATATATCTTATGGTTTTGGGCTGATATCGAGGTCTTTAATCCAATTGGATTTTAACTTTGTACATGATTTTAGCTGGGGGTCTAAGGTTTAATTTTTTGCAAGTGGCTATCCCAATTGTGCCAACACCACTTGTTGAAGGGCTTTCCCCTGCTCCATTTAGGATTTCCTGCTCCTTTATCAAAAATTAGATGGTTGTATCTCTGGGGAACATTTTATTGAGTATTCAAGCCTATTCCACTGATCTGTGGGACCTATCCTTATTCCAATACATGCTGTTTTGATAACTGTTGCTTTGTAGTACAGTTTAAAAGTTGGGAAAAGTAAATTCCCTCCCCATATTCTTTTTCCCAATGATTGCTTTAGCTATTCGAGGGTGTTTATTGTTCCCAAATGAATTTCAAAAGTGTCTGATCCACTTCTTTGAAGAATGTCATGGGTATCTTTAGAGGGATGGCATTAAATCTGTATCATGCCTTGGGGAGTATTGACATTTTGATGATGTTAATCCTGCCAATCATGAGCAGGGTATGCGTTTCCATTTCCGTTGTGTCCTCTCTTATTTCTTGGAGCAGAGTTTTATAGTTTTCTTTGTATAGGTCCTTCACATATTTAGTCAAGTTGATTCCAAGATATTTGAGTTTGTGTGGCACTATTGTGAATGGGGTTGTTTTCTTAATGTCCATTTCATCCTTATTACTATTGGTATATAGAAAGGCCATTGATTTTTTGTGTGTTAATTTTGTAGCCCTGCCACCTTGCTATATGAGTCTATTGTTTCTAGAAGCTTTTTGATAGAGTCTTTAGGGTTTTCTAAGAGTAGAGTATCATGTCATCTGCAAACAGTGAGAGCTTGACTTCTTCCTTTCCTATCTGGATTCCCTTGATATCCTTTTCTTGCCTAATCGCTATAGCAAGTACTTCCAGTGCTATGTTGAATAGGAGTGGTGAGAGAGGACAGCCTTGTCTTGTGCCAGAATTTAGAGGGAAGGCTTTCAGTTTTTCTCCATTGAGGACAATATTTGCCACTGGCTTGTGTGTAGATGGCCTTCACTATATTGGAAAGGTTCCCTCCCATTTCCCAATCTTGCTGAGAGTTCTATGATCAAGAATGGGTGTTGGACCCTTATCAAATGCTTTACTCTGCATCTATTGATATGATCATGTGGTTTTTATTTTTCTTGTTATGATGTTGTGTATTATGTTGATAGATTTACGGATGTTTAAACCAGCCTTGCCATTCCTGGGATGAAACCTACTTGATCGTAGTGGATGATCTTCTTAACGAGGCATTGAATCTATTTGCCAGGATTTTGTTGAGGATCTTTGCATCTGCATTCATCAGTGATATTGGTCTGTAATTTTCTTTTTTGGTAGCGTCTCTGTCTGGTTTAGTATCAAGGTGATGTTGGCTTCATAAAAGCTATTTGGAAGTGTTTCTGTTTGTTCAATTTCATGAAAGAGTCTTGCCAAGAGATTGGGCAGTAGTTCCTCTTGGAAAGTTTGATAGAATTCATTAGTGAATCCATCTGGACCTGGGCTTTTGTTTTTCGGCAGACATTTGATTACTGTTTAATTTAATCAATGGTGATGGGGGTGTTTAGATATGCTACTCCTCTTCTTCAACCGTGGAAGATTATAAGAGTTTAAGAATTTATTCCGTTTCTTCCAGGCTTCTCATTTTAGTGGCGTAGAGTTTTTCAAAGTAGTTTCTGATTACCCTTTGAATCTCTGTCATATCAGTAGTGATCTCTCCTTTTTCGATTCCTGATACGAGTTATCAAGTTTCTACTCTCTCTCTTCCCTTTCGTTAGGTTGCAGTGGTCTATCAATCTTGGTTTATTTTTTCAAGAACCAACTTCTGCTTTCGTTGATCTTTCCGGATGTTATTTTGAGTTTCCACTTCGTTGATTTCTGCTCTCAGCTTTTGTTATTTCCTTCGTGTCTTCCTATTCTTGGGTCCTCTTGCTTGAGCATTTTCTAGTTCTATTAGCTGTGTCATTAAGCTACTCAGGTAAGCTCCTTCTTCCTTCCTGATGTGTGCTTGCAAAGCTATGTATTCTTCCTCTCAGTACTGCTTATGCTGTGTCCCATAAGTTCTGATAGTTCTGCTGTCTTTATTGTCATTTGTTTCCAGGAACCTTTTGATTTCCTCCTTGATTTCATCTCGGCAACCCACTGGTTATTGAGCATGAGGCTGTTTTAACTTCCCAGGTGTTAAAAGTGTTTCTTCAGAGTCCCTTTGGAGTTCACAAATAATTATCAGAGCCTCTGTAGCGATCAGCGAAGGTAGTCTGGCAAAAATTCTCTATCCTCCTTGATCTTATGGAGGTATGTTTTATGTGCCAGCATGGTAGTCTATCCTGGAGATATGTCCCATGTACATTGGAGAAGAATGTGTATCCAGGTTTCTGGGGATGGTAGTGTCCTATATATCATCCACTAGGCCTCTTTCTTCCATTTCTATCCACTCAGGGTCTAGTATATTCTTTGTTGGGTTTCAGTCTGGTTGACCTATCCCAGTAGTTGACAAGCCGGTGTTAAGGTCCCCCACTATATTGTGTGTTGTTGATATTATTTTTCAGATTTGTTCAACAGTCTGTAGTATTAATATTTTGCTGGCCCCCTCATTCGGTGACTATATGTTTAGGAGAGTGAATTCTTCCTGCTCTACGTACCCCCTCTGATTAATATAAAATGTCATCTTTGTCCCTTACAACCTTCCTGAGTACTAAAGTTTGCATTACTCTGATATTAGTATGGCCACTCACAGCTTTTTTATGGGCTGTTGTTTGCTTGGATAATTTTTCTCCAGCCCTTTTATTTTGAGTCTATGTTAGTTCATGAATATTTCAGGGATGCGTATTCTTGTAGGCAGCAGAAGGTTGGATTGAGTCTTTTTGATCCATATTAGCCCACTCTGTGTCTCTTGACTGGTGCATTCAGGTCCATTGACGTTGAGAAGAAAGAATTGTCCTGGGATTTTACGACCCATCTTTATTTCAAAATTTGGTGTGTCCTTTTGGCGGTAGTCTTGTCTTAGATTAGGTCTCTTCAGTTTTTCTCTTAAGACTGGTTTTGTGTCTGTGAAGTTTCTGAGCTGTTTTTTGTCTGTGAAGCCATGTATTCTTCCGTCAAACTGGAAAGTGAGTTTTGCTGGGTATAGTATTCTGGGTGAAGCATTCATTTCATTCAGTCTTGTCACAATATCCCACCACTGCTTTCTGGCATTGAGTGTTTCTGGTGACAGGTCTGCTGTAAATCTCAGGGAAGCTTGCTTGAACGTGATTTCCCCTTTTGATCTTGCTGTTTTCAGAATTCTGTCTCTATCTGTGGGATTTGTCATTGTGACTAGGATGTGTCTTGGGGTGGTTTTTCTGGGGTCTCTTTTGGTTGGTACTCTTCGGGCATGCAGGATTTGATCACATATATTCTTTAGCTCTGGAAGTTTCTCTTTAATGATGTTCTTGACCATTGATTCTTCCTGGAAATTTTCTTCTTGGGACTCTGGGACTCCAATGATTCTTAAGTTGTTTCTGTTGATCTTATCATAGACTTCTATTTTCATCTGTTCCCATTCTTTGACTAATTTTTCCATTGTCTGCTCATTTGCTTTAAGTTTTTTGTTCAATCTCTCCTGCTGTATGGAATTGTTATGTATCTCATCTTCCACAGCACCAAGTCTATTCTCAGCTTCTGATATCCTGTCCCAGAGCTTATCCATTTTGTCATTCACTTCGTTTACTGACTTTTTCAGTCCTGTTAGTTGACATGTTATTTCAGTTTGGAGTTTTGTGATTTCTGTCTTCATATTTTCTTGGCTCTTATTAGTGTTCTGTTCAACTCGATCCATGATTTCTTGGACTCCATTGAGCATCTTCCATATTGCTAGTCTAAAGTCCTTATCTGAGAGGTTGATTAGTTGGTTGGTCATTATCTGGTCCTCAGAATTGTCATCTTCATTCTCTATGTCTGATGCTGGCCTGTGTTGTTTCCCCATTGTCACACTTGTATTGTGGGTTTTTCTACGTGTTGTGGTGGTATTCATTGTATATATGATTTAGGCAGCACACTCCTCTGGCTCCTCCCTTTCTGGATGGGCTGACTTGCCTCTAAAGGAGGGGAGTCCTCCGTGGATGAAGCCTCACACTGGGTCAAATCTTAGGCCCGAGCATGCAACAGAGAAGACAGTCCGGAGAGAAATGTTTGCTTCTGTGATATAGCGCCGTTCTTAGTGTGATTTTTCCTTCTTGTTGCAATGGAGTTCTTTCCTTAGAAAGAGTGCACGGCCGCGTAGCAAAGCGGAGCGGCCGTGCTCTGCTGGAGCCTCTTTTTGCCCCACTCGCAAGAGTTTCATGCAAGAGGACAGTAGACAGACATAGACAGGTCACACTCACAGTTTTTCACAGTTGGGCCCCACTGGGCCGGGGTACTTTCGCGGATTTTCCCCGCCTGGTGTCACACACAGGGAGCCGGCTTTTGCAAAGTTTAGCCGGTTTTCATGCTCGGTAGTCCCTCCCTGAAAATGGTGTCTGGGCAAGCGAGGTTTCTGGAGCCTCTTTTTGCCCCACTCGCAAGAGTTTCACGCAAGAGGACAGTAGACAGACATAGACAGGTCACACTCACAGTTTTTCACAGTTGGGCCCCACTGGGCCGGTGTACTTTCGCGGATTTTCCCCGCCTGGTGTCACACACAGGGAGCCGGCTTTTGCAAAGCTTAGCCGGTTTTCATGCTCTGTAGTCCTTCCCTGAAAATGGCGTCTGAGTGTGTGATGATTTGGTATTGTCTCTCTGCTGTTCTCTATTTAGTGTATACTTTCTCTTCCTGGCCTTTCTCAGACTATACCCCAATGGTTCCCTGACTGTCCTTTCCCAACATTCCTAGTATCTAGACACCACCATAGATGCTGCAAGTGAGATGCCTGTGTTGTGTGCATGATTCTAGATAGTTTCTAGATACTACCAGTTGCTGTGTGTGAGCCTCTTGTGCTCAGACCTGACCCTTTCCAAGCCCTACCTAAATATGCCATTTGTCTGGGGCCACAAGCCCTATCTGATCCTGAAGTCTGCCTGGGTGCATGCAGAGAGAGAGAACAAGGAGGGTCAAAGGGTAGAAGGGGTGAGCAAAGGGACAGACCTGGTGATAAAGGTTCTTTTTATTTGCGGATGTCTTCCATTTCCAATCATTCCATTATCTATTTTGACTGGCTACCTTTTCAATGAATGAGACTTAAAGTAATTGACTAAATTCACATGGCCCTCCACCCTTCCATATCCTCTGTATCAATCCCATATTTTTTAAAAAAGAAGGAAGTGTTATTTCATATTAGTCTTTCTTAAAACATGATTATTTTTGTAAGGGCAAAGGAAGAAGAGGAGGCAAAAATATAGTGTAAAATCTGACCTTTCGGAGAGATCAGAATACCATCTATAATGCAAATTTTTTACACTTGATTGATTTATTGGTTTTTGGGCCACAACCAATGGAATTCAGGGGCTACTCCTGGCTCTGCACTCAGAAGTTGCCCCTGGCAGGTTGGGGGACCATATGGGATGACGGGAATCAAACTGGGTTCCTCTCGAGTCAGCCACATGCAAGACAGATGCCCTACCCACTGTGCTATCTCTCTGACTCTATAATGCAAAATTTTGAAAACAGTCATGAACTCAAACCCCTCTAAAGTCTGTTACGAACCCCCCCAATAATTAGGCCAGTTTTTAAAACAGAATTACTTTCATGAAACAAAAGCCAGATAGAAATGCCAGAAAGAATAATAATTCAAATCTTGACCGGAAAAATTTCAATAAAATTATAAAGAGAGGAAACAGAGAGAGAGAGATGAAGAGATTGAGAGCAAGAGAGAGAGAGAGAGAAAAGAGGAGAGAGAGAGATACAATAGGTAAGGCATTTGCCTTGTATGCCAGCAACCTGGGTTTGATTCCCTAGCACCACATATGTCTCTTTGAGCACCACCTGTAGTGATCTCTGAGCACAGAGCCAGAGTAAAATCTGAATACAACTGGTTGTGGGCCATACTCCTCAAAAATAAAATTAGTTCAAATTTTCTTTTCCGTAAGAGAATGAGAAAACCAATTTATTCTTGATAAAGTGTACTCAAGATGGTAGCATCTTTCTCTACTTTGTCCATCAGGACCCTTGGTGCCTCAAATTTTTAGATATTTAAATCATTTCTTAAAAAATTAGCATGGAGATAAGGTTTTGCCTTGCATGCAGAAGGATGGTGGTTCAAATCCAGGCATCCCGTATAGTCCCCTGAGCTTGCCAGGAGCGATTTCTGAGCATAGAGCCAGAAGTAACCCCTGAGCGCTGCCAGGTGTGACCCAGAAACAAACAAACAAACAAATACCAGGGCTGGAGTGATAGCAGTGGTAGGGTGTTTGCCTTGCACGCAGCCAATCCAGGACAGATGGTGGTTAGAATCCTGGCATCCCATATGGTCCCCCATGCCTGCCAGGAGCAATTTCTGAGCACAGAGCCAAGAGTAACCCCTTAGTATTGCTGGATGTGACCCAAAGTCCAAAAACAAAAGGACAAACAAAAATACCTGCAGCATGGAAATAATAGATAATTAGGTATGAAAAAGTATAAGGGGAAAAAACTGAGAAAAGAGTTATAGAAACCCAATATTTCTGAAAGCCCCAATGATGTTTCAATATTTAAACTAAACAAAGTTTCTATGGGCAGTCTTTTCATTGTTCATCCTCATGTTAGATTAGATGACAGGGCCACTTTTCATCAAACATATCAGGAGCATTTTACATTCATAGTATTTTGGCTGGAAAGGTTTTCAGGATCTTGTCCTTGAGCAGTCAATATTAAAGCAAGGGACTGAAGAGCAAATGACCAAATTCAGTAAAAGACTTTATTTAGGGAAAATCAAAGGAGAGGAAAGTAAGGCAGGAAAGCTTCCAGATTATGGGAGGGAACTCCAACAGCAGAATTCGAAGAAAGACTGAAGCCCTCCCACTTCTATACCTTTTCAATAAAGGAGGGTAAGTGGACATTTCTTTATTATGCTCCAAGAATGTGGCCATTAAAACAGGGGAAAGGATGCTGAGATGATTCTCTTCTGATATCAAGACCCAGCAGGGTTGACATAGGTCATTCCTATGTCATTGACTTAGGCACCACTTTGTCCTTCCCTGTAATTTTATTAGGTGATTCCTTTTTTTTAAGGACCATAATCCTAATTTGCTGTGCCTGTTTCCTTTGTCCCTATCATGCACTGGTCTCAGAAATTTTAAATTCAAATACCATTTCTGCTGATTCTATATTACTCTCATGTTAATGGAGCCAATGGCTCCAAAATGAGGGTCTGGTGAGACAGACCTGGAAGCAAACATCAACGCAGAAAATAATCCACACAGTGAAGATGTATAAGGAGGGGTTCACGAAATCCAGTGCTCAAGCAAGAATTCAACCACCCAAGCTTTATGCCCATCCTAAAGTGGGAGAGGAATACCAAGTAGGGAATAACACAATAATTCCATCACCAGATCACACCCTAGGGTGGATGACAAATATTGATTATGGTAAGATCAGTAACTCAACACTCTCATACCATCATTTCAAAACTATCATAATACAAAAATTATTAAACCAAAAAAGACAATTACATATTTATAGTCTAGATTATCTATAGTGTTATAAGAATAAAAGACCTGATACTCTTTAGTCAGTCTGGGTAGATGCAACTCTGGGCAAGTAACTTCCAATATGCTGTTATCATATAAGTCCTATTTCTTCACAGCATTGTTTACCCACTGCCAAAATCAAGAAACAACCCAGATTATCAACAAGAAATGAGTAGATAAAGAAACACACACACACACACAAAATGGAATGGCATTCATTTATGAGAAAAAAAATAAAACCTTGCAATTTGCTGCAACATGATGTGATGTTAAGTGAAGTAAATTAGAACCAGATGATTTTACTCTTGTATAGGATAATTAAACAAAGCAAGAAAGTAGATAATCCCCAAGAAAATAACTCTTCAGTAGGTGAATAGAACTAATCTTATGAAGCTGGGTTGGTTGTTGGGAGGAAGTGTGATCTTGGAATAATGGTAGAAAGATCCTGGCAATATGGTGGCAGGCATGGTGTAACATCCTTGCAAGTATAAAATGATAATATTGTACTACTATAAGTAATAAATTTTAAAATGTATCATTAAGAATAATCTTACTCAACACTAACCTGGAATAAAACCCACTGCAAATAAGCATCTTTGGAAAGGGAAAATGGTTGAAAATATGCAAGCATGAACTGGTATCAATTTACAACTCCTGTGAATAGAAAGAGATGCCTTTTTGGATTTATCTAAGCTATTTATAAAAGACCACAGGGCTGTGGATTGAGACTAAAGTATTAAAAAAAATGGAATGATATAAAAATCCATTGGTTGATAGTGCCCAGAACTAAGGAGCTTATCTCAAATGTCAGAGGGGTTCTTTGGTTATACCATGAGATATTGAGCAATACATAATGTTAAAAGAAGAGAAACCTTATGGGATCAAAGATCAGAATTATTAAATTCAATATAAACAAAGATGTCGTTTGGCAAGCTGTACCCACCATGAATAATTAAAGCTAGGATTGGCTATAGCCCTATTCCAAGTATTTTCTTGTATAAAAACAACTCACTGAATTTACTCAAAGGAAAGCTCTTATGTGTTAAATAAAAGTCAGAGTCCAAGATTCTGGACCTTACTCTTGGCAAGAGAAAAGGCTGCTATATGTCTGATGTTTTAACCATAGGGTCCAGCCCACATGTTTAGTGTTTTAGATGCCCAGTTTGTTTCTTCAAGTCAAAATTACACAAGTACAAAATAGTTTTAAGTTAACCAGCTCAATGAAAGGTTTTTATTTGTTTTTGTTTACCTTTGGGTTTTGGAGGATTGCTTTTTGTTTTTCTGGCTCTTTTGGAGATTTGTGGAGTTTTTTGGTTTGGGGGTCACACCTGGCAATGCTCAAGGTTTACTCCTGGCTCTTCACTAGAGAAATCACTCCTCTTACGGCTTGAGAGACCATACAGGGTGCTAAGGATTAAATCCAGGTTGGCCAGAAGTAAGGCAAGTGCTTAACCCGTTGTACAATCTCTACAATATATCAACACAAGTTTGAGAAGTTTCTAGCTTTCCAGTTTTGGGGTTATTTTGGGGAATAAAGGTTGTTGGTTCAATTGATTGGTTTTGGGGCACACCTGGCTATGCTCAGGTCTTACTCTTGGCCCTGCACTCAGGAGTCATTCCTGGTGGTCAAAGAGGATTATATTCAATGTTGGGAATTGAACCATGTGCAAAGAAAATGCCCTACCCACTGTGCTACCTAGCACTCCAGCCCCTCAATGCAAGTTTTTACTAAAAGCAGTTGTGCTTTTATTACACAGGAAATCACTAAGATAAGTATGGCATGAAACTGTCTCTGCTCTCAAGAAGCGCACATTATATTAATAGTAATTACAGAAAAACAAAATGTATACCATAATACAAATATAGTAGAAGCTCTCTTAATAGTTAGGCCTGCTCATTTTTTATGGCTTTTCCCATTTTAAGTTATCTCTAGGCACATTTAATTTTCAAGCCTGCTTTTTAACTTCTATAAAAGAAGAGAATTAAAATTAGATCATAATTGTGTTGAATAAAATAGAAGTGATTGATTTGATGAGGGAAACAGGTCATACCCAGCAATGTTCAGGAGCTATTTTTGATTCTGTGATAAAGAGTGGCCCTTGGTGGTACTCGGGGACTATTCAGTGCAAAAGATAGAAGTGGAGTCAGCTACATGTTCAGTAAGGCCCTTACCCTTTGTCCTATCTCTCTGGTTCCTGAATTAACATAGAACAATATTTATAGCCTTAAAATGGATCAATATAATAATATTCTCCATTTATTTGTATCTGTTTTAAAGTCTCTGCAACATTTTCATGTAAAAGTCTTGAAGATCATTGGTAGATTCTTAAGTATTTTGTGTTTCAGAACACTACTCTAAATAAAATTAATTTTTTCTTAGTTACGTCTAGCAAGTGCATTTTAAAATGCTATAATTATATCATTCCCTTGTTGTTTCATAAGGCATATTATTCTGATTTTTAAAAATCGAATCGGGCTGGTGGATAGTGCAGCAGGTATGAAAATTGTCTTGTATGCAACCAGCCCAGATTCAATCTCCTGCATCCCAGATGGTCCCCTGAGCATTGTCGAGATAAATTTAAAAATGCATAGCCATGGGGCCTGAGCGCGCAAGGGGTAAGGCATCTGCCTTGCCCATGCTGCCTAGGATGGACTGAGGTTAGATCCCCCGTTGTCCCATATGGTCCCTTAAGCCAGGAGCAATTTCTGAGCGCATAGCCAGGAGTAACCCCTGAGCATCACCAGGTGTGCCTCCCCCCCAAAAAAAATAATAATAATATGTGAATGGTTAAAAAATCTTCCAATATTCGGAGCTGGAGTGGTGGTGTGGAGCAGTAAGGTGTCTGCCTTGCCCGCACTAGCCTAGGACAGCCCGTGGTTTGATCCCCCAGGGTCCCATATGGTTCCCTAAGCCAGGAGCGATTTCTGAGCGCATAGTCAGGAGTAACCCCTGAGCATCTAGGTGTGGCCCAAAAAACAAACAAACAAAAAGAATGCAGAGCCAGAAACAATCCTTGAGCATCACTGGTCATGGCCCAAAAATAAAAACCACCCAAAAAATGTTGAATCAGACTTGCATACGTTTAAAAATATAATAAAGATGGTGTAATATTTTATGCACAATTTCATTTAGCTTATTAATATTTTTTTAAGAAATTTTATATCAGGTGGGGTCAGAGCGATAAGGACCGCGGTCCTTCCTTGGCTAGCGCTTGCAAGGCAGACGCCTTACCTCTAGTGCCACCTCACTGGCCCCTAGTTAGTTATTTTTAAGAATTTTTTTTATTGAGGGTATTGTGCTACATCTGGCAGTGCTCTGGAGATATTACTGGTTCTGTGCTAAGGGATCCACTCTTGGCAATGCTCCAAGAACCAGATGAAGAGCCAAGGATCAAAACTGTGACACTCTCCATGCTAGCTTCTGGCCCCTGGTTCATTTCTTTTAAGTTGTCAAATTTATGAGGATAAGGATAGAGTCACAAGGAGATAGTAGAGTGGTTAGATTGTATGCTAATGTGTTTAGTACACAATGTACTTAACAATTATTTAACTTTTTTTTTGGGGGGGGGTCACACCCAGCAGCGCTCAGGGACTACTCCTGGCTCTACGCTCAGAAATCACCCCTGGCAGGCTCTGGGGACCATATGAGATGCTGGGATTCATCCACCATCCTTCTGCATGCAAGGCAAACACCCTACTTCCATGCTATCTCTCCAGCCCCAACAATTATTTAACTTTTAAATAATCAATGACACCATCAACCCAGGTCAATTCCCAGCATTATATCATTCCCTGTGCATCTCCAGGAGCTGTCTTGATGGCCCCCAAACACTGTCCATGTTAAGTCCCAAAGGACTAGAGAAGCATCACAGAAATAATAAAAGACCTTTACATTTGGGCCTCAGTCTGGTTGTTGGAGAATCACCATGGAGCCTCGGGATTTCCTGAGCACTGATTGGGATTCCCCAAAAAAGATGTTAATAGTATCCTCTTCTGAGAGGAAGTGTTTGCCAAGCAGAGCTGGTTAGGGAAGCTGGGGTAGGAGGGAGCCAATCCTGGTGATTCTTTTCCTGACTGTGCAAGTCTGATATTACATGTTTGGCCCAGCAATGTAGTGCTGTTCAGACCCAGGATCACACCTGGCAGTGCCTAGAAACCATGAGGGCTACCCCCTGTATGCTGGGGCTGGGCAGGCCATGCAGTGCTGCAAATCAAACCAAGACCTGGTGTATGCTTTCGATCTATTTTCTTGGCCATCTTGTTATGGTTATAAAGGCTGCAGAATCTATAGCCCATCTTATTTTACATTTCTTTTATTGGGAATTCTTTTCATATATTTTTTCTTGTCAGTATTACATTTATCTACTCTGGTCTATTTTTTTTTCCAAAACGTTTTCTTTTCCACTGATTTTTATTTTTGTCTATTCTCAATCTCAATGATATCTGCTCATTTTTGCTAATTTCTTCCTTCTGCTTTCTTTGAGTGTTTTAATTCTTATTTTCCTATGAGAGAAAGAAATGTAGTTTATTTATTTTACTTTTTTTAAGTTTCCCTTTTTATTTATTTATTTTTTTTGATTATTGCTAGAGACCAAACTTTGAGCCTCATACATGTCAGACATTTTTCCCATCAATGAACAACATTCCCTGGTCCCCTTTTATTATTATCTTTGCTTTTTTTTATTATTTTTAAGAGTTTTTGTTTGCTTTTTGTTGTTTTTGTTTTGTTCTGTTTTGCCCACGCCTAGCCCAAGTAGTTGCTAGGCTTCATTGTCTATCATAAGCATTATGACAGAATTTCTGTGAATTTCTCTCTTGGTACTTCTTCAGCTGCCAAAGTTATTTTAATTTTCATTGATTTCCAGTATCTTTACATTGATTTCAGGTATCAAGATAGAATAAATCCTACCCTGATAAATATTCCATGAAGTTTTCAACTGTTGTTAAACAAAGCATTCAATGTAATAAAGAAACTATGTTGATGAATCATACTGTTGAAAAAGCATATACAATAAGTAACATGTAGAAATAAAATAAGTTGTATAATTATTTCAGTTCTTTCAATTTTTATTCTAATTCCATTGAGATATCTGAGCCATTGATTATTTAAAAGTGCATTATTAAATTGCCACATACTTAAAAATGTTCTTATCTTTCTCTTATTGATTTTTATTTAACTCAATAGTGAATCAAACATACTCTGTAAAACTTAAGTTTTTCTTTATTTTTTAGAGGTTTGTTTAAAGACCCAGAATATGTCCTATCCTCTTCTCAGTTAGGTTTGTGGTGGTGGTGGTAGTGGTGGTGGTGGTGGTGGTGGTGGTAGACATTGTTGTTCTGGGGAGGCCAGACCTGGCTGTGTTCAGGGCTTATGCCAATCTCAAAAATCACTTCAGGTGGGGTTTAAGGGGTCATTTGTGGTGCCAGGGATCAAACTGGGGTCAGCTCATTGCCAACTCTGTACTCTTACTCTGGCAGAATATATCCTATTTAATAAACATTCCATGAACACTTCAGCTGTTGTTAGATGAAATATTCAATGTAATAAAGAAGACCGTGTTGGTTAATTACATTGTTGAAAAAGCATGTACAATATGTGTCAAGAAGGGATATAATTATATGTACATTTCTTTCAATTCTATACGTTTTTATTCTACTTATTTTGAGTCTGTGTTTGGCACATTTTTTGTTTTGAGGCCACAACAGTGGTGCTCAGGGCTTACTCCTGAAGGAGACCATATAGGGTGCCAGGGTATCAAACTCAGGCTGGGTGAATCCAAGTCATGCGCCCTGATACTATATTTTTTGGATCAATATGTCTTCATTATCTCTAATATAATATCTTTCTGAAAATCTCTTATCAAATAATATCAATAGTGATGCTAAAATTAATAAGAACTAGGGCCGGAGAGATAGCATGGAGGTAAGGCATTTGTCTTGCATGCAGAAGGACAGTATTTCAAATTCCGGCATCTCATATGGTCCCCTGAGCCTGCCAGGAGCGATTTCTGAGCATAGAGCCAGGAGTAACTCCTGAATGCATCCAGGTGTGACCCAAAAAAGGAAATTAATAAGAACTTGCTGATATAATTTTTCCACTATTATGTTTCCAAATCTATGTTGTTTTAAAATGAGTGTCTCATACCTCGATCATGTTTTCTAATTCAGTGCTCCCTCAATCTGCAATTTCACTTTCCATGGTTTCAGTTACCTCCACTCAATCATGGCCCAAGACATAAGACTAAACAAAATATCTTATACCAATTTACATACTTATGTAACTACATATTCTATACATGTTGCTGGGAACTGTATTTTAAAACACTATAAATAAGTCAGGATAGAAAATTTAAAAATCTTCAACTAATGCATAGAAAACCCAAATAGGGGAAACAAAATCTAGCTGAAAGAACAAATAGAAAGTAAATAATAAAAGAACAGATTTATATGATAGCACAGCAATTATTTTAAATGCAAATGACATGCATACACCAATTCAAATATAGATCAGTGGAATACAGAATAGTCTTCTTGTGTTCTTAGATCTCCCAGCATGGTGTTTGGTTTGTTTTATTTTTTCTCTTTTAATTGGTTTTTGGGCCACAACACTGAGTATTTTAATCTAAACTGTATTTAATCTTTCTCTTTCCTCCCATTTAAATATCATTGCTTTGGACATAACTTGGTGTAGTAACATATTAGTCAATTATCAAATAATATTCCCGTGAGGAAAAATGTTCTATCGCCTGTATCCATATTATCGCTGTCTGTTCTTCCTTCTTTCCTTCATGTTTCTCCAAGATTCCCTTTGTCAAACCTTTCTGCTTGAATAAATTTCTTTACTCTCCCTACCTTTAAGAAAACACAATAGCATAGTGGTACGGCATTTGCCTTGCACATGGCTGACCCAGGATGGACCTGAGTTCAATCCCTGGCATCCCATGTGGTCCCCCAAGCCAGGAGAGATTTCTGAGTGTATAGCCATGAGTAACCCCTGAGCATCATCAGGTGTGGCCCAAAAAAAAACAAAAACAAAAAACAAAAAAACAAAAAAAAAGAAAAAGAAAATATCTTCAAATCATAGTTGTTGCTGTTTTAGTTTTTCTTTTTTTTTTTTTTTTTTTTTTTTTTGGTTTTTGGGGCCACACCTGTTTGATGCTCAGGGGTTACTCCTGACTAAGGGCTCAGAAATTGCCCCTGGCTTGGGGGGATCATATGGGATGCCAGGGGATCAAACCGTGGTCCTTCCTTGGCTAGCACTTGCAAAGCAGACACCTTACATCTAGCGCCACCTCACCGGCCCCTGTTTTAGTTTTTCTTTATCTAAAAGTATTTGTATTTCTCCCTTATTCATGAACAATATCTTTACCAGATCTAGAATTCATTGCTAAGAGTTATTTTCTTCTCAAACCTCAAAAATAATGCTTTCTTCCTTCTGGTCTCTTGTTTCAGCAGAGAAATCTGCTGTCATTTGTAGTGGTGCTCTTCTATATATAATGCACAATTTCTCTTTAGTTACTTTCAGATATTTTCCATAACCTTAGTTTTTTCAAAGTTTACTTATGTGTCTTGACATATATGTGCCCTCTATATGTAAATCTCTATTTCAGTACCCAGTCCCTTGTTTAGGTTTAGCATGTTCCAAAGGTGACTTTGGTATAATTTTGGTCAGCTTTGCATATCTAGTGATTCTTTTTGTTTTTGTTTGTTTGTTTGTTTTTGGGTCACATCTGGCAGTGCTGAGGGGATTATTCCTGGCTCTGCACTCAGAAATAGCTTCTGACAGACTCAGGGAAACCATATGGGATGCTGGAAATCAAACCACTGTCTGCCCTGGGTTGGTTGCATGCAAGGCGAACGCCCTATCACTGTGCTATTGCTTTTGCCTCTATCTATGATTCTATAAGTATCTAAGGGAAGAAAATGTTTCTAAAGGTCAAATCACCACATCTCTTAGTGAATGAGAAGTGTGGTGAGATCTCCCTGTTTGTGGCACCAGGTACTTTGGTATCTTTAGGTAAAAGAGGAGAATTTTGGGCTGGAGAGATAGCACAGCGGTTGAGCATTTGCCTTGCACACAGTTGACTAAGGTCACATTGTGGTTCTAATCCCAGCTTCCCATATGGTCCCCCGAGCCTGCCAGGAGTGATTTCTAAACATGCAAGGAAAATGCCCTACCAATGTGCTACCACTCCCACCACCAAAGTGATTTCCTGAGTCAGGCCAATTGGTGGTGTTGAGTCGCTTTTGAAAATTTCAACTTCTCTCTCTTTTCTATCCCTGCAGAAGAGCATATCAGGATTGACCTGTAAACCCCCACATCACAGTGCCTGAGCAGCATAGCCTCCTGGAGCCCTTACATTGACCTACTGGCCTAGTTGTCTGAGAATCAGAAGTGAGGCTCCAGACCACCAGAGCATGGCCTGGAAGGGCCTCCCCTAAAAGCCCACAACTCCACAATTCTAAAGGTCCATTAAGTGTATGAGTTTAGAGGTAGATCCAGTATGAATTTGGTGGGCCAAGAAGATTGGTGGGCCTTGCATGTAGCTGAGGCCGCCCAGGACCATAATTTAATCCCTGCCACTATCTTACATTTTCTCCCAGCAGTGTCTCTCTTTCACTCTCTCTCTCTCCCTCTCTCCTCTCTCTCTCTCTCTTTCTCTCTCTCTCTCCTTCCCTCCCTCTCTCATGCTGGGCAGGACATTTTTTCAGAATAGGAAACAGATGGACAGAGAACCGGTAAATGAACAAATAGAGCTTTCCCTTCTTACTTTCTATAGTTTTATACTACTTGTATTTTCTTTTACAAGCAGTATGCATTGTTAAATAACTTTTTCAAGTTTGAGCAAAATCAGCAGACTATAAAGTACAGATGGAGCTGGAGAAATAGCACAGCAGGTAAGGTGCTTGCTTTCTAACTAGAACAACCCAGGCTCAATCCCCAGGACCACATTATGTTTCCCTGAGCCTGAGCAGGAATGATCTTGGACACAGAGCCAGGAGTAAACCCTGAGCAGCAAAATACCAAAAAATCAAATAAACAAAGAAGTATGACCTATGAAAAAGGTACAACATCTGGGGAGACATGTAAACCTTCTACTATGAGGACAGTACAACCTTGAAGAAAAACAAAGAGTACCTCCTCCTCCACAATTTTCTTCTATATTGCAAGGACAAGGACAGATGAGACTCTTGGAGTATTTTCTTTTTTTTACAAGTGCATGAAAATATGTACTTGGGAGATTGAAGATAGCATATAATAGCCTGTTTGTTTTACTGGATTTTTAATCAAACTTTTTTCTTAAATAAGCAAATACAAAGCTACCTCAGGAGTATTGCCACACAATAACCTTTTCCGTGCTGTTCCTTATTTGATTAATTTAATTAAATTGGCTCTTGGGGGAATCACAAATTCTACATCAGCCTTAAAGGAAAAAAGACACCAGTAGGGCTCACTCTTCTCACTGATTCAAGGCTGTGCAATGGGACGGTCAGTGAAAGACAGAGACTGGAATCGAATCCATTTTGTCCCAGTAAACTAAGGCTGCCTGAGTCAGTGTGGATATTTAAAACATAAAGCAATCCTTATGCCAGAGGGATAGTACTATGCATAGGACATTTAACTTACATGTATTTTGCAAAACTGGGCTTAATCCCAAGCACCACATATGGTCCCTGAGCCCTACCAGGAGTGATTCCTAAGTATAAGGCCAAGAGTAAGCCCTGGGCCCAGAGCACCATATAGTGTGGTCCCAAGTCCAGAAGGTAGAGCCATCATGTTACATAAAGTGGTAATCCCACTGCATAGCAAATGCTTCGAGTTGCCAACACTTTCTTGCCAATAGTTCATTGCTCCTGTTCCACTGGGAAGCTGAAAAGTCAACTGCTTAATTTCTGAGAGCTCCTTGAAATGAAGTTGTAGCCATATGACTAAAGATAGATTTCTAAGAGAGAGAAATCTTCCCTCTGATGATTTTTGACATTGTAGTCTTTCACTACTGCGGCAACCATCTTACCACTTTGATGGCATATGACACACTCATCGTGTGGATACAAAGCCAAATGGAAATTGACAGATGGAAAGAAGATGGGCCCATCAATCTACCAGGAATCCACCTTGGAATTATCTACCTACTTTTGCTATTTTACTTCTCTGCCTTGTTATACAGATATTTTCTCTGACCTACTCAGGGGTGAAGCAGAAATTGCATGCTAACACATAACAAAGAAGAAGAACAATCTGTGCTGGCAGGGATGTGGAGAGAAAGGAACTCTCTTTCACTACTGGTGGGAATGCCTTTATGGAAAACAATATGGAGATTCCTCAAAGAATTCGAAATTGAGCTCCCATGCGATCCAGCTATACCACACTTAAGGATTTACCCTTGGAACACAAAAAAAAAATACAAATATGCCTTCTGCACACCTATATTTATTGCAGCATTATTTACAATAGCCAGACTCTGGAAACAACCAAGATGCTCTTCAACAGATGAATGGCTAAAGAAACTGTGGTACATATACACAATGGAATATTATGCAGTCATCAGGAGAGATGAAGTCATGAAATTTTTCTTTACATGAATGAACATGGAAACTATGCTGAGTGAAATAAGTCAGAGGGAGAGAGATAGACACAAAATAGTCTCACTCATCTATGTGTTTTAAGAAAAATAAATGATGGGGCCAGAGAGATAGCATGGAGGTAGGGCATTTGCCTTGTATGCAGAAGGATGGTGGTTCAAATCCCAGCGTCCCATATAGTCCCTGGAGCATGCCAGGAGCGATTTCTGAGCATAAGCCAGGAGTAACCCCTCAGTGGTGCCAGGTGTGACCCAAAAATAAAAAAAAATTATAAAGAAAAATAAATGACATTATTGTAATAATATCCAGAGACAATAAAGATGAAGACTGGAATGACCAGCTCACAATATGAAGTTCACCACAAAGAGTGGTGAGTGCAGCTAGAGAAATAACTACACTAACAACTATCATGACAATGAGAATGAGTGAGAGAAGTAGAATGCCTGTCTCAAATGCAAGCAGGGGGTGGGGAGGAGAAAGATGGAGAACATTGGTGGTGGGAATGTTCATTGGTGGTGGGATCAAAGGTATCTTTGATAGAAACTTTTTTTTTGACTGAAACCCAATTACAAACATGTTTGTAATCATGATGCTTAAATAAATGTATTATTTTTAAAAAATAAAATTGCATGCTTAGAAGTAGTATGCCTGTTTGGGGAATAGGTAAGAGGCTAGTCACAGAATTGCAGCTGAGGTATTTACATGTGAACGGTGTGGCTTTTCAGTGCCTTTCTATAGTCTAGAAAAGTACTGGTACCAAGGGAGCTGGATGTAGGGAAGAAATGCTCCCCTAGGGAGGCCTATTCGCCCTCCCCCAGACAGAGCACATTTACCAGAAGGAAATGCATCTGCCAGGCTGATCAGCAGCAGTGAGGCAGAACCTACCTAACTGGTTTTCTAAAACAGATGCTCAATCCATCCCATCTACATCCAGGGCAAGTCATTCTGTGTGCAGAATGTCTCACTGTTGGCATCAAGGGTTCTAATTAGTTTCACAGTAAGTTCTTTTCGACAAGCATTTTCACCACATAACTAATTGGCCGTAAGGCAATTTTACAATAATAGATAAAATAACTGGTTGACAGTTTGGTTTGACAGTTTGGTTTCAAGTTAGCTTCAACTAATGTAGCACTCCCATTTTTATGTTACATAAATCTTGATCCTCACAATGCTCTCTAGATAGTAACCAATAGATGAGACACTAAAAATAGTGGATGATCGCAAGTACTTATATTGGCTTGATAGAAATTGTGGTGATGAAACTCTCTGGAAGTGTTAAATAAGAGGTTAGGCCAAATTGCATGGCATACTAGAAAAAAGGCTCAATCATTCTGTAAAACATTTGGTGAGCACAGTAATCTCTCGAAATCTTCAAAAGTAGGACAAATATGAAAGAAGAGTTAAAAGTCAGGGAGAGCATGCAAGCAACAAAACACATATCTGACACGTATGAGGCCTTGAGTTCAGTCTCACAGCATCATATGACCTCCCTTCCTCGAAACATGCTGGGTCTAAACCTGGCCTAGTGGCCCAGACCACAATCTTGTATGTATCTATCTCTATATGTACATATGAGACAGTCAATAATCCTTCATAACCTTGAGAATATTAGTTTTCAATTATTTAACTAATTACATTAATTATAACTACTTATTTTCTGTATTTATTTTTACAGTAGTTTTTTTTTATTTTTGTCTTTTTTTGGTCCTTCATTACATACTGTTTTGTTTTTAATTTTTGGGCTCTAAGTGCCCATTGGTACTCAAGAGATCATATGATACCAGGGATTGATCCGTGGCTTCCAGCAGGCAAAGCATTTTAATCCTTTGAACCAACTCCCCATCCCTTTCAATATTTCCTTTGAAAATAATGTCCCTCTTTTACTTTTTATAATTTTATCCTGCCTTATAGGGAAAACTGCCTTACAACCAATTACACAGCAAAAAAGTTAGCAGCAAAAAAACTACAGTGAATCTAACAGATATGAGTATCAAAATCATGTTTCTTCCAAATATCCTTCTCCAGGGGCTGGGGGTGTAGTTTAGCAGAACACTTGCCTTTCATATGAGATTGAGTTCAATTTCTAGCACCATTAAGAAGAAAGAAAGAAAGAAAGAAAAGAAAGAAAGAAAGAAAGAAAGAAAGAAAGAAAGAAAGAAGAAAGAAAGAAAGAAGAAAGAAAGAAAAGAAAGAAAGAAAGAAAGAAAGAAAGAAAGAAAGAAAGAAAGAAAGAAAGAAAGAAGAAAGAAAGAAAGAAAGAAAGAAAGAAAGAAAGAAAGAAAGAAAGAAAGAAGAAAAGAAAGAAAGAAAGAAAGAAAGAAAGAAAGAAAGAAAGAAAGAAAGAAAGAAAGAAAGAAAAAGAAATGATGAGGGAGAGGTGAGAGAGAGAAAGATAAAATGAAAGGGAGTGAGAGAGAGGGGGAAAGAGAAAGAGAGAAGGGGTGTGAGAGAGAGAGAGAGAGAGAGAGAGAGAGAGAGAGAGAGAGAGAGAGAGACTGTAGGGGGGGGTAAAATACTTGCCTTTTATCCAGCACCATTATGGTCCACTAAGCACCACCAGGAATGACTCTAATCGCAACTGAACAAGGCAAACAAACAAACAAAAGGAGATTCATGTTATTTAAAGAATTCTTCAGACTTCCTGTAGGGTTGAAAATCCTCCATTGTCACTTCAACTCTGGGCTGAAACTCCTGAAAGCCATAGCTCATTTATAGAGTGTTCCTTACATGTCAGGTGTTATTTTAAGAGTGGTGTTTTCATGACTGGAGAAAGAATGCCAAGGTCTAATGTGCATGCAGCAGGCTGAGGCTCAATCCCTGGCTACACAATCCCCTGAACTCTAAGCAGGAGAAGCCCTTGAGTAAAATAAAAACCAAGAACCAAAAATGAAAGGTTTAATGTCAGCGTTTGTTAAGTATGGCAAACTAAAAGCACCATCAAACACTTTTCCCAAAAGAACAGAGATGAGTCTCATTTCAGTTCCTGAGACAGGGGTGGGGTGTGTGGGAGGTGGGAATGGGGGAATAAAGAGTAGAGATGGAGACAGAGAGGCAGAGAACTTCTATGTAGCACTAACCAAATTTATTACTGTGTTTTGAGGCTTGCAGTAAGTTTCACAGAAAACTAAGAATTTTTTCTCCAAGAAAAAAAATTATGGTTAAATAAACATAACTTTGTGAATGGTATTTAAATTTCAGATGTTACTGTATCTCAAAAATTTTTTTCCAGTTATGAAATTCTGACTCTGAGAATCCCAAACCACCAGAAATGGTCCAAGTAAACTATCTTAAAATGTGCTGTATAGAGCCCAGAGAGATAGCACAGCGGCATTTACCTTGCAAGCAGCCAATCCAGGACCAAAGGTGATTGGTTCGAATCCCGGTGTCCCATATGGTCCCCCATGCCTGCCAGGAGCTATTTCTGAGCAGACAGCCAGGAGTGACCCCTGAGCACCACTGGGTGTGGCCCAAAAACCAAAAAATAAAAAATGTGCTATGTATGATTGGACTAATATATCAGTTTATAAATTCTTCAATATGTAGTTTTTATCATTTTAATACAAAGTATATAAAATCATCTCTATATTTGTGGGTTTCTGAAATAAGGAAAGAAATGAAATTGTGGGCCAGAGCAATAGTACATTGGGTAGGGCATTGCCTTACATCCAGCCAACCTACATTTGATCTCTAGTATTTCATATAGTCTCCAGAGCTCTGCCAGGAATAACCTCTGAGCACTGCCAGCAGTGACCAAAAGAGAAAAATATGTAAATAATACCTTTATTTAGGCACCATGATTACAAACATATTTGTAGTTGGGTTTCAGTCACAAAAAGAACACACACACCCCTTCACCAGTGCAACATTTCCACCACCAATGCCCCCATCTCCCTCCTTTCCCACCCCCTGCCTGTATTTGAGTCAGGTATTCTACTTCTTTCACTCATTACCATTGTCATAATAGTTGTCAGTGTAGTTTTTTCTCTAACTGCTCTCACCACTCTTTGTGGTAAGCTTCATATCATGGGCTGGTCCTTCCAGCCCTCATCTCTATTATCTCGGGGGGGGGGGGGATTCTTTTTTGAATAGAGGGAAAAGTCACCAAAGAGGAAAATGACTGCATAAACTTGCTTTTCAAAGTTGTTTTTGTTATTTTAACTAATTAATCAATTAATGTTAAGAGACATTTATTTTGAAAAAATTTCTTTTCGCCCATTATTTACTCAATGTCACTCTATGTACATAGATTACTGGCTAATGATGTCTGGAACAAGCTTATTCAGCATGCATTTCAGTCTTAGGCTGAAAATGCAATGAGCTCTCTCTATATCAACTTCTCAATGAAATTAATCTTCTTCAATTTTTTTCTCAGCTTGAGTACTTTTTATGGGCCTTTCTGCCCCTCTCATTCACAAACTCATTATTTTCATCTGTTAATTGACTTTTTAATTACTTATTTCTAGCATACTATACAATTGTGTTCAGGGGGTTCTGGGCTGAGTAAAACTTTGGACTAGTTTCGAAAAAGAAAAAAAAAATACTCAAAATGGTAAATTTTCTTTGGGAGCCTGAAGTTAAAAATAAGATTTACTTTGCACGCACCATTAAAGGTGATAAATCTTCCAACTTCAGTTAAGAACATAACAGCATCAAATGTCATAGAAACTCCTGCTTTAGACCATTTTCTTTATTATGAAATGTAAAGTAGAATTTCAGGTCTTTTTAAAAATGCGATAGTTGATGAACAATGCTTCTGAAAAGATGAGGGAAGAACTCTAAAAGTGGGGGCCTGATGAGTTGTTATGCTGTAGTTCCCAGTGAAAGGTTTGGGACAGGTGTCTGTTCTAATTAAGCAAGCATCCTTGTTTGCCTGAGACTTCTCCAGTCTTAGTTCCAAAAGCTCAGGATCCCAGGAGCCCACTTCCGTTCAGGAGAAACTGGGACAGCTAATGTTCACCCTAATGAACCCTTTCAACAAAACCAAAATCATTCATTTAAAAGCACATCAGGGAGCCCAGAGCATCAGTACAGCAGGTAGAGAACTTGCCTAGCATACAACCAACCTCGGGTTTGATCCTAGGCATCCCATATGTACCACCAGGAATAATACAGAGCCAGGAGTAATATCCTGAGCATAGAGCCAGGAATGATAAACCCTGAGCACTGATGGGTGTGACACAAAAGTAAAAATAATAGAACCAACTGGGAAACAGTTGACCCTCTTCAAGTTTGTAATACAACCCAGAGATCTCTTGGGGATGGGAGAGAATTACTCCATTTAAGACCAGTATGGAAATGATCGGAGTATCATATCACAGAATTCTAGTAGCAGAAAGACTAATTTGCATTGGCATTTATAATGGAAAGGATTTACATATTACTTGCGAAATTAAAAATAAGAATTTTTTCAAAACAGACAGATTTGGAAATGTGCCTCAAAGATGTTAATCCGAGAGAAGTATAAAATAGAATATCTTCTGTGGCTGAAATTTGTTATTGTTTTTAATTTAGAATTGTACTGATTGGAAAGGGTAATAAATTTACCTAGTAAAAACGTTCAAAAGCACAAAAAAAGTATACATATATAAGGAAAGCATTCTCTCATCCTATCCTCAAGACATTCAACTAATTAGCCAAATTATTGTTAACATATAGTTTTTGCATAAGCATAAACAAAGTAGAATATTTTAGTGTGAAATGATCATTCCTGGAGATGAAATTATGGAAGAGCAAAGACAGAGGGAGTCTGTGACTCTGAAGTACCTAATTCAGGTAAGGATCAGAAAAGATCTCCTCATAGGCTAACTTAGGACTTGTGAAAAGGTATTAGCCAAGCTCCACTGGCCTCCTCAAAAAAAGACAGAAAAGTATAATAATAATAATAATAATAATAATAATAATAATAATAATAGAGTGTATAATGGCATTGAATATGGGGCAGCTGGGAGCATTCTGGGACCTGCAAGCATCAGAGACCAGAACTAGGGGAACAAAGCCAGAAAGGGAGAGAAAAAAAAAAAGTATCTGGAAAGAGGGCAAGACCAGCTCAATTGTTTTTAGTATGAAAAACAGAAATTTTGTTTTAAATGGCAGTGAGCCAAAGGAAAGCAAATTAACTCTTCACAAGGATAGGTGGGGGGACCATCAAAAGTGTTGATAGGCAGTTCACAGAATGTCAAATCCAGCTTGGATTGACTTCTGGACAAAGTTTTACATGACAATGGTGGAAGAAAGGGGTTAAGATTTTTACATTCAATCGCCAAGTGAGTTTCTTCTAAAACTAATGCCTACCTCTATTAAATGAAGCATAAGGAAGACTTTGACAAAACGACATGAGAGAAATTATTTCACTAAGGGCCTCTACTTTATTTCCAGTGCCTTGACAAGCTCTCTCTGCATCTTTAGATTGCTTGAAAGTACTACTTTAAACAGCTCCCATCAGTCCTGCTTCCTACAATCTGAGTTTAACAGATGCCTTAGCTATGATCTTTCAGGAGGCATTGTCTGACTGAAACTCTCTGTTGGAGAATCTTAAATTCTAACTTGTGCATCCCTCCTGCATTTCAATAGATTCCTGGCAAATGTAAATTCATTCCCAGTTGCTGAGCCAATAAGTGGGGACTCCTATTTCCCTGGGGGAATGACTTGCCCCATTGCAGAGTAGTTTCTAAGATAAGAGAGAATTTTGAAATAGTGCAAGACAGGAGTTTCCCAACCTAGCAAGCAAGAAAAAAAAAGAAAGAAAGAAAGAAAGAAAGAAAGAAAGAAAGAAAGAAGAAAGAAAGAAAGAAGAAGAAAGAAAGAAAGAAAGAAAGAAGAAAGAAAGAAAGAAGAAAAGAAAGAAAGAAAGAAAGAAAGAAAGAAAGAAAGAAAGAAAGAAAGAAAGAAAGAAAGAAAGAAAGAAAGAAAGAAAGAAAGAAAGAAAGAAAGAAAGAAAGAAAGAAAGAAAGAAGAAAGGAAAGAAAGAGAAAGAAAGGAAGAAAAGAGAAAGAAAGAAAGAAAGGAAGGAAGGAAGGAAGGAAGGAAGGAAGGAAGAGGAAGGAAGGAGGAAGGAAGGAAGGAGGAAGGAAGAAAGAAAGAGAAAGGAGGAAAGAAAGAGAGAAAGAAAGAAAACAAGGAAGGAAGGAAAGAGAGAAAGAAAGAGAAAGAAGAGAGAAAGAAGAAAGAGAAAGAAAGAAAGAAAGAAAGAAAGGAAGGAAGGAAGGAGGAAGGAAGGAAGGAAGAAGGAAGGAAGGAAGGAAAGAAGGAAGAAAGAAAGAAAGAAAGAAAGAAAGAAAGAAAGAAAGAAAGAAAGAAAGAAAGAAGAAAGAAAGAAAGAAAGAAAGAAAGAAAGAAAGAAAGAAAGAAAGAAAGAAAGAAAGAAAGAAGAAGGAAGGAAGGAAGGAAAGAAGGAAGGAAGGAAAGAAAGAAGGGAGAAGAAAGAAAGAAAGAAAGAGAAGAAAGAAAGAAAGAAAGAAAGAAAGAAAGAAAGAAGAAAGAAAGAAAGAAAGAAAGAAAGAAAGAAAGAAAGAAAGAAAGAAAGAAAGAAAAGAAAGGAGGGAGGGAGAGAGGGAGGGAGAGAGAGAGAGAGAAAGGAAGGAAGGAAGGAAGGAAGGAAGAAAGAAAGAAAGAAAGAAAGAAAGAAAGAAGGAAGGAAGGAAGGAAAGAAGGAAGAAAGAAAGAAAGAAAGAAAGAAAGAAAGAAGAAAGAAAGAAAGAAAGAAAGAAAGAAGAAGAAAGAAGAAAGAAAAAAAAGAAAAAGAAAGAAGAAAGAAAGAAGAAAGAAAAGAAAAGAAAGAAAGAAAGAAATAAAGAAAGAAAAAAAAAGAAGAAAGAAAGAAAGAAAGAAGAAAGAAAGAAAGAAAGAAGAAAGAAAGAAAGAAAGGAAGGAAGGAAGGAAGGAAGAAGAAAAAAAAGAAGGAAGGAAAGAAGGAAGGAAGGAAGGAAGGAAGGAAGGAAGGAAGGAAGGAAGGAAGGAAGGAAGGAAGGAAGGAAGGAAGGAAGGAAGGAAGGAAGGAAGGAAGGAAGGAAGGAAGGAAGGAAGGAAGGAAGGAAGGAAGAAGAAAAAGAATCCAAGGCAGCAACCTTAACTTATTTGGTCAAAATACAGGAATACAGGATAAGAGGGGGCCAGAGTGATATCACATTGGTAAGGCATTTGCCTTGTACGCGGCCAATGCAGGATGGACCCCGGTTCAAATCCCCCAAATCCCGGCATCCCATATGGTCTCCCAAGCCTGCTAGGAGCGATTTCTGAGTGCAGAGCACCGCCGGATGTGACCAAAAAAAAAAAAAAAAAAAATACAGAATATGTGATGAAAGGTTGTTTTGTTTTGTTTTTTAAGTACCCTTGCTATTATAATAATCCCAAACAAATTTGGGAAAGTTTTTCTGTTAATCCAGAATGGAACGGAATTCTCAGTTATTTGTAATCACAGATTCATTTTAAAATGAGCTTCTTTGCACTGAGAGTGTGGAAAGGTTTCTATGTATTTTTAATTATGACCCATATTTTTGTTTGTTTATTCATTTATTTATTTATTCATTTTGGGCCAAACCCGGCAGTGCTCAGGGGTTACTCTGGGCTCACACTCAGAAATTGCTCCTGGCAGGTTCAGGGGACCATATCGGATGCAGGGAATCAAACCCAGATCCATGCTGGGTCTGCTACATAAAAGGCAAACGCGTTACCGTGGTGCTATGTCACTTCGGCTCTGTTGAAAGGTTTCTAGTCACTTCGTTTGGGAGACTAACTCCTTAGCAATTTTTTAGTCTTCACAGCAGAGGAAATGGCTAGTGGAGAAGTCCTTACAGAAACTCATTGGTGATGGGTCATTTAACTGTATTGGTGAACCTTAATGCAGTAGATATGTTCCAGAAAATCAGAGTGAATAAATCAGTTTTTTATAAATGGATTTTTTTAAGTATACAAGGAGACCCAAAGATAGAAAGGGATCTGTGGAGGTATTTTTGAAATCTGTATTTTATTTTAAATATAATCCTCAGTCACAGTTATGGCTTTTTAAAATGCATAGAAGGAAAATAATATGAAATATAAAACTTATTTCTTTCCTTTATTCCCTCTTCCCATATTCCAGAATTATTCTTATTAAATGTTTATCCTTTTTTTAAATTTTTCTACTCACCAATACCCAATGCATTCTCTTTCATGTTAGGAGATATAAAGGAATTCTCATTCTTCTTACACTGGCTACAGGGTTGTACCATGATTATCTGTGTTAACTATTTTTCTGCTCATTGAAACTTAGCAGATATCAGTCTCGGTCTGTCTCTCTTTCGCATCCCTCATATTCCATTATTCTGTTTATTTGATCTGTTTGGGGGCCACACATGGTGGTGCTCAGGAGCTACTCCCAATGTTTAGCTCCCTGATGGGCTAAGCACACCATGCAGTGCTAGGGATCTAGCCTGGGCCTATCTCATGCAAAGCATGTACATTAGTCCTTTGAGCTATCTCCCAAGACCTCATTCTTACTTTTTTATTTGTGCTATTCTGGTAAGATCTACCTTTATCTTCTAGTTTTGACTGGCTCCCTAGATCTTCCCTACAGCCTATTGAGAACTATTTTAAAAAGCAGAAAATCAGGGCTGGAGAGATAGCATGGAGGTAAGGCATTTGCCTTTCATGCAGAAGGTCATCGGTTCAAATCCCACATCCCATATGGTCCCCCGAGCCTGCCAGGAGTCATTTCTGAACCTGAAGCCAGGAGTAACCCCTGAGCGCTGCCAGATGTGACCCAAAAAATAAAATAAAATAAAATAAAATAAATAAAAATAAAAAGCAGAAAATCACTTTTTCAAATGAACTTTCAGTTGCCATAATTTAATTTTTATTTTATTTTATCTTATTTTAATTTGGGGTCATCACAAGTCAGTCACAAGAACTCATTCCCCAGAAAGAGCCAAATAGAGATCACCCTTATATTAAAAAAGCCATCACTTGATTCTACTTGCATCTCACTTTTTTCTTGGTTTTGCTTCTAAGAGTTTGATTCCTGTTTTCTCCCATTTATACCTTTCCTCAGTTCCCAAAGTATGGGGTCAATGTATTAAATGTGACCACTACAAGATCATGAAAAAGTTATTTTTAGCTAGCCCAAGACATCTGCTCTGTGATAGACTTCAGTTTGGGGGTGAGCGGAGGGAAGATGAAGGAAAGTTGTGAGAAAGAGAGGGTGTTCGTGTTGGGAGTTTACTTTGTCCTGCTTTGGTGATGCTCCATTATCTTACTGTCTGTGTTCTAATGCTTTAAGAAATACTAAGGAGCTCAAAGAGATTAGTACAGTGAGTAAGCCTCTTGCCTTGCAACAGAACCAAGCAGGATTTGATTCTAGTGCTACACATGGTCCCCAGAGACAATATGGCACCACCCAAAGAATGATTCCTGAGCACAACACAATATGGTTCAACCTGACCCCCCCCAAAATAATATTTAAATAATTTCTTTTTCTTAATTTTTTATTTAAACATTTTAATTACAAACATGATTGTGGTTGGGTTTCACTCATGTAGAAAACATCCCCATCACCAGTGCAACATTCCCATTACCAATGTCCCAAATCTCCTTCCTCCCCACCCCATCCCCGCCTGTACTCTAGACAGGCTTCCTACTTCCTTCATTCATTCACATTTTTATGATAGTTCTCAGTGTAGTTATTTCTCTAACTAAACTCATCACTCTTTGTGGTGAGCTTCATAAAGTGAGCTGGAACTTCCAGCCCTCCTCTCTTTTGTCTCTGAAAATGATTGCAAGAATGTCTTTTTTTTTTTCTTAAAACCCATAGATGAGTGAGGCCATTCTGCATCTTTCTCTCTCTCTCTAATTTCACTCAGCATAATAGGTTCCATGTACATCCATGAATAGGAAAATTTCATGACTTCATCTCTTCTGACAGCTGCATAATATTCCATTGTGTATATATACCACAGATTTTTTTAGCCATTCATCTGTTGAAGGGCATCTTGGTTGTTTCTAGAGTCTTGCTATGGTAAATAGTGCTGCGATGAATAAATGTGTAAGAAAGGGGTTTTTGTATTGTATTTTTGTGTTCCTAGGGTATATCCATAGGAGTGGTATAGCTAGATAGTATGGGAGTTCGATTTCCAGTTTTTGGAGTAATCTCCATATTGCTTATTTCTAATATTAAGAATATTCCTCTGCTTTGGATTGGGGGAAGTTAAATGAGAAAATATGAATGTGCTTTGTTGACTATGAAATACTACAATAAATACAAATTTTTATTATTGTTGTCTGGGCCTTTACAGTTCTCAGGACAGGCCTACAGCTTAAGGCAAGTCGTCTTCATTTGTACAGATGTGCTGAATCACCACTTCCCTTAGTTCTCTCCATCTCTCTCTACAATGATTTCACTTATTACCTGCCAAGCAGTATTTGAGACACTGAGGAAGCAGCATTAAACTTGGGAACAAATCCTCACAGGATGTTGATAATGTGTCAATAAGGTATTTAGAAACCCACAGGGATAAGGATATTTAATCCTAATATCAGTTCTCAGAGGTAATACTTTTATCTTCATTTTAAAATGGGGATTTCAAGATTCCTTAAGAAGCGAGGGATTTACCTAAATTTACAGAACTAATCATTGAGGATGCCCATTCTCTGTCCCCGTTTTATAAAAGGTTCATTACACTCCCACCAACTACCTTCTGTGGCTATTGGGAAAGTTATGTGAGTTCATGTAGATGATTAATGATATAATACAGATGGCGAAAAAAGATAAGAAGGCATTAAGGTAGACTCAGTGGCTGCAGAACCAAGAATGTCAACATAGAAGAGCAGGTCTCAGATACAACTGACACAGCCAGCACACAGCTCTTAGAGGTACTTTGATTTTCCAGAGGATCTTGACATCAACACTGCATGATGACAAGTTTATGCCACAATCAATTAGCCATTCCCAACTCTACCACAGGGGTCTATATCAACTCCTCTCTTATTCATTTATTAGCTTCTTGCTGAGAGAAACCAAGAGATCAGGTCTCACCACTATAGATCAACATCTGGAGAAAGAACTTTGCCTCATGGTCCCTACAGGCTAGTGATAGCAGTAGATTTTCTTCTAAGGCAACTTGCAATATTTCAGAGCATGGATGGGAATTCTCTTTGAGCCAAGCCCACTTGGGAATCTATGATTTTGCAGAATTTTTAATAATCCAGAGCACAAGAACTGAACAAGCTCATTATCCGGTCACCACTGCTCCAAAAGGAAAGAACAAAGAATGGTGAGAGAGAGAGAGTAAGAGCCTAAGGGGTTTGCCTTGCATGTAGCTGTCCTTAGTTTTAAATCTTGAAACTATATATGGTGCCCTAAGCACTTCCAGAAATGATTCCTGAGCACAGTCAGAAGTAAGTCCCTGGGCAACATCACAGTTGGTCCCCAAAACCAAGAAACAAAAGATAAGTAGAATACATACCAACTTCTTAAATATTTCCATCAGAGAATACACATGACTTTACAGTGTAATTAACTCAAGTCCCTGTTTGACTTGGATTTGCTACCATTTCTCACCCACCTTTCCGCACAACAATTGTTAGAAACCACACCTTGTTCTAATGTGTCCCTCAAAAAGAAAAAAGATATTGCCAATGAAACTCTGACATTCCACCCACCAAATAGGAAGACATATCCTCATTTTTAAAGGAGTTTGAAATGGTAAAAAAAAAAAAAATGTACTAGGTGCATCTCTAATGATCACATTGAGGATAATAGAACAACTAAAAAATCTCAATATTGTCCATAATCCATGAAGTCTCCTTAGTGCTTTATCACTTGATATTATTCATCATTAGACACTTGTAAGGAAATGCTTCTCCCCCTTTTAATAGGTAGACTCAGAAGCGTGCCCCCCAACACACACACACGCACACACACACACACACACACACACACACACACATACAAGATCACAGCGGTACTCCTCGAGCCCAAATCTGCCCACACCCAACTGCTTTTTATGTTGCTATATTTCCCTCAGTCTGGAAAAAGGTCAACATGTCCTTTCAAATGCCCAGCGGGCAACATGGACTCTCTGAAACCAAAGTTGGAGAATGAGTGGCTGTGGGAACGATGCCCAGAGCTGCCACCTGCCAAATGAGCCTAGGATATGCCTCAGAAGGCATGTCTGGCTCCCCAAATAGTTTCACCAAGGTCATCTGACACTGGAGTATGCGGAAAAGTTCAAGATCTGAAAGGTAATTTACTAACAGGCCATTGTTTGTCTCAAGCAGTGCATGAGCTGACAAAGTACGAGGCACAGCTAGCTCAGAAAGTGCAAGGGATTTGCCAAGTCTGTCTTAACTTCACTTGATGTGGCTTCATTCTGTTCTAAAAGAGTGACCTCTCTGGCTAACCAAAAGAGAAGCAAAAAGCTTGAATCTCTAAGATGAAATGACCATTAACTCAATCACCTCACACCTTTGCTTGGGGCTGCCTTACCTTCCTTTACACAGCTCAGAAAATGGACAAGAAGTGGGTCATCCTAGTAGGAATCAGTCAAATAAAAGCCAGCCTCCGGCTGCCCAATTCCTTTTAGACTGGTTTGTCTTGCTAGAAAACAGCTTGATGCTTTTACAAAAAAATTTGGTTTTGTGACTAATAAAGGAGTAATACCCTCAGTCAACATGGCCAACGTGACCTGTCTTAAAGTGCTTCCTCCCTTCCCTCCCTCCTCCCCTTAAATCTCATGCAAAATCTAATGTTGCTCCCTTCTCCCAGAGTATACTAGATGAGATTGTTTCAGAATAGTTCTAAAATGTCTATTTCCTTTATTAAAATGCTTTAGATGATTCTTCCTAGCTGAGAAATTTGATAAACCTTGCCCGGGAGGCAAGTTCTTATTTGGTATAGTTTGGAGAATGAAGTAAATGTTACTTGGGTGGCCTGGAATGTATATTATCCCTAGAAACAAATGGATAATTTGAAAGTTGTTATTTGTACCTATTATTTTCTCTTTGTAAAGGACTTTAACCAATTTCATGAACATTGATGAGTTTAAAAACCCTAGTCTTAACCCTGAGAGGCTACAGCATAAGAATTTCAATCATTAGAGCTCTGTGAGAAAATAGGCTAAGCAAATGTTTTGCAAATCGGAGGTTCAAGATCCATCTCTGGTACCGCCTGGTTCCCCACGCATCATCCAACACAACCTCAGAGCACAGAGTTGGGTCTGAGTACCATTGGGTATGAGAAGGGAAAATAAAAAATGTTAAGACTTCAGATTAGGGACCGTGTTGTAGTAGCTAAAGTTAATCTTAAAACAGGAGTTTTAGCTACCAAATCTTGCTATTTCCATTTTACAGTTATTATTCCCATTTTAACCCTTAAATCAGTTTATTACTTGTTAGAAAGTCAATTGCGAAAGAGAAAAATGGGAGTTGAAGAGATAGATAGGAGTCTGATATTTAAGTAAAACCAATTTCAGTCGGAAATATTATCTTAGGTCTTTAAAAAAAATCATTAAGTTCTGAGTTGAAAAGCACAAACCCAACTAATGGAAATTAACCTTCAACTTTTTCTGTTTAAACTCAACCAAAAGAGCTATCAAAGCCAAAAAAATGTCCAAACAGTTTAAATATTCTCCAAGTGTCAACTAATGATTTTTTAATTGGTTCACTGCTTTATCATCTTATAAGGATGGAAAAAATATGTGTTACCCTTCAGCTACACACATTTGTGATTCTAAATGCAAACTTCTTGTTTTTTTGATTTTGTTTTTTTTTTTTTTGGGGGGGGGGGCACACCCGGCGGTGCTCAGGGGTTACTCCTGGCTGTCTGCTCAGAAATAGCTCCTGGCAGGCACGGGGGACCATATGGGACACCGGGATTCAAACCAACCACCTTTGGTCCTGGATAGGCTGCTTGCAAGGCAAACGCCGCTGTGCTATCTCTCCGGGTTCTAAATGCAAACTTCTAACACAAGATTTTTTTTCTACACAAGCACAAACAAAACTGTCATTATGTGAGTTGGAAAAATAAAACCTTAATTCAGTTGATAAAAATTCAACTTCTGTGGAGTCAAAGCAAAAGTACAATTAAAGCACTTGCCTTGCACATGATAGAACTAGGTTTGATCACCAGCATCCTATATGGTCATCTGAGTCCACAAGGAGTAATCCTAAGCACAGTGGCAAGAAAAAGCCCTGAGCAAACAAACAATAAATTCAATCTCTTGTGCATATTCCAGCCCCTGAGACTTTAATTTAATAGATTAAGCTAAGTGTAAAGTCCATAAAAGTGCATTTTAGTAAATGACCTAGTTGAATCTCAAAGTGGGGACCCATTTATGAGATTCCGTATTAGCAAAACTCATTTGTAACTGCTTTATACTCTCATTGTTTTCCTTCACTCCAAGGGAGACTGGTTTTATATTCAATTTAGAATTGTCAGCAGTAGCTGAAAGAGACCAGTGTTTTAGGAAAACAGGTGAATTACCAGCAAAGTGATTTATGAAGTGAAATAAGTCACCGATTTAGGCAAATCAGCTCCCCCTTGTGGAATATGCTCTACAACAGGTACAGGCCTCATAAATGAGCCTTAGTTCTTTGAGCTGACATGATTCACTATTTAAACAAAGATATACTTGTGGTTACCAAGCTGGAATTCTGCAAAAGTCATTGGTTTTCTAAATCTTATTTCTCTTGCTTTCTTGCTTATCTGTTGAATTGTGTTCCTGTTTCACTAATAATATGAATAAAAATTAATTGACTTAACCTTTCTCCAAGTTTTCATTTCCACAAACTGCCTTATAATTTAATTCTGCAAGGTCTGCTTTCCGCAAAGCTTCCTCTTTTCAGAGATAAAATTTACAGATAAATAAACCATCAACAAACATATTTTTCCTTGGCTATTTTCAAAGATATATAAGCTATATAAATTTTGTGTGACAGTTTCCATAATCACTTTGAAAATCAATACTTTTTTTTTTAAGTCTTTAAATTCTATGTTAATCTCTTATAATATGTGTTTGTGGTGTCATTTAATATCATTCAATTATGGAGCTGGAGAGATAGCACAGCGGTGGGGTGTTTGCCTTGCATGCGGCAGATCTGGGAGGGACCTGGTTCTATTCCAGGCATCCTATTTGGTCCCCCAGCCTGCCAGGGGCTATTTCTGAGTGCAGAACCAGGAATAACACCTGAGCACTCTGGTGTGGCCCAGAAACCAATAAATCAATGAATCAATAAATATAAATAAAAAATATCCAGGGGCCAGAGCGGTGGCACAAGCAATAAGGCATCTGTCTTGCATGCACTAGCCTAGGATGGACTGCGGTTTGATCCCCCAGCATCCCATATGGTCCCCCAAGCCAGGAGCAATTTCAGAGCACATGGCCAGGAGTAACCACTAAATGTCATTGGGTGTGGCCCAAAAAAGCACAAAACAAAAAAAAAATTCAGTTATGTGTTACAAAATAAGAGAAGTAAATAGAAGAAAAGACTAAAGTAAATACAGAAACAAGTAGCTGATGAGAAACATTAGGTAGAAACATTAGGTATAAGTAAAGTAGCAGGAGACATACCAACTACAGATAAGGAGTGATAAAATACTGCTAAGCACTCACTGAAAAAATGAATATTATGAACGATGGCTGTATCACAAGTGGTCTTTGTGAGGTCCTGAGTTTAATCCCCAGAATTGCATGGCTCTCTGAGCATCACTACGCCTTTGTGATAGGCCTGAGCACTGTATTGTGGGCCTGAGGACACAGCATCAGGCCCACTTAAGACCAGCATCCCAGATCTTCCCATTTAAAAAAAAAAAAAGATGGTGTCAGAGAGTTAGTACAGCAGCTAAGATGCTAGTCTGGCATGCAGCCAGCATATTTTGTGGGCCTGGGAGATGATTCCAAGGAATGAACCAAATGCTTTGTATGCAGGAACCCTGGATTCGACGTCCAACACCACCAGGTATTCCAAGCAGCACCAGGAGCAACATGAGTAACCCAACCTTCCCCAATCCATCAGAAAAAGGGATATTATGATGATCAAGTGTGTGACCCCCAGCAAGCTTCACAAACGAATGAGATTATAACCTGGTCACTAAAGTCTCCACAAAGGGAAGGTGAGAAAGTTAGGTGTTTTGTGCTGTTACTTTAATAAATGAATGCTTACCTCCAAGAATTACACAAGTCTCCATCTATGGTATCTGATCTTGGCTCCTATTGGTAATTAGCATTGCTAGCTCTAGAGTTTCTACTTAGGAAACACAAATGGCTGCTCTCTAGTCTTTTTGGCAAACTATAGCTGTTGACTAGTAGTACTTGCAGGTGTTTCTCTAATAGAGCAGGCAGGTGTAATGGGTCTCAGGTATGGTTTGTACTGGCTCAAGCTTCATTTTACCCTTCTAAACACACTGTTGCCAGGAAGACTGTATGGCAAAGAGAAAGAATATGTAAACAGCCCAAGAACTGGGCAGTGGATAGTATATATCTTCCACCTATTGATACACAATATTAAGTATGTTAATCTATTTCTTATCTTCCCTGAGTTCAGAAATGTATATTTTTTTTTCATTTATATATTTTTAGGATTACTATTGGTTATTGTCAGGGATCTGTGCAGTGTCAGTGATCAAAGTCAGGACTTCATTCCTGCTAGATATTTGCTTTCCAATTTGAGTTATCTCCCTGAGCCCCAGAAAGTATGTTTTAAATTGATTCAATAAATAAAATGAGAAGACATCTTGATTTGGATTGTGAACTTTTCAGTTAAGTCTTCTCTGAGTTAGCTAGCCTGGTAGTTCCCCTGAATATTATAATTGTCTCGAGTAATTTCCCTCGACAGTTTTTATTTCAACTTTTATTTTTATAACTTGTTTCAAAATATGTGAATTGGACTGGGGATATGATTCACAGTGAAGTGCATATGTAAGATCTTGGATTTAATTCATGACACTGAAAAAGAGTGATAAGATCTATCATTACATTAAGACATATTTGTTATATATGTGCATGGCCCTCAGTGTTATGACTTAATTTTCAAAGTGCCCTAATCAATAATTCACACCTAGTCAGCCGTTAAAGGATCTTGTTCATATATGAATCAACATACCAGTAAAGCCTCTTCCTCAATGGCATTAAATACTCCTATCTGAATCCACACCAGAAATTTCATGAATTAGCATTAGAGATGGTAAAACTAAGTTTTCATGTGTGAAATGATCTTGAGTTGGCTGGAAATTTTGTACAGGGATCTTCATTCTGGCATGAATGAGGTATAATTATCTGGTGAACCCAGAAGCCTAATGCCTCATGAATGACAACTAAAGTTTATAAACTAATTCAGGTCTGTGTCACCTGCATTTACTTCCTAAATGCTTCTTTTTATCTGACTCAATTGGAAGGTTGGTAGACCCTACCATGATAACATGGTCACATTTGTCTCAGAATGAATCTTTCTTGCTCAGGCTTTCAAGAGCCTTAAAATGAGAAAGACCTGGAGCTGGAGAGATAGCACAGCGGAGTTTGCCTTGCAAGCAGCCGATTCAGGACCTAAGGTGGTTGGTTCGAGTCCTGGTGTCCCATATGGTCCCCGTGCCTGCCAGGAGCTATTTCTGAGTAGACAGCCAGGAGTAACCCCTGAGCACCACTGGGTGTGCCCCCCCAAAAAAAAAAGAAAAAGAAAAAAAAAGAAAGACCTGGGACTTGACTGACTTTACAAGGTTGAATATATAATGGTTTCATGTCTGCTTATTCCTTTAGCAGAAACTCATTTCATATTTATCTTTGTTCTTTTTATTCACTGATGTTGTCAAGAAGGATCAGGGTCCTTGTCTCCTGTAGTTATTGAAGATTATCATGATCCATCAATAAGAACATGTAAATTATCCATAATAAACTTCATTTTGGTTCATTTGAAACATGTACTATTATCTATTGATGTGTATCAAATTACTCCAAAACTTTATGGTTTATTTTTTATTTTGACCAAAGTGGATTACATATCTTTCACAGTAATTTTTTTTTTAATTTTTTTTTGGGCCACACCCGGCGATGCTCAGGGGTTACTCCTGGCTGTCTGCTCAGAAATAGCTCCTGGCAGGCACGGGGGACCATATGGGACACCGGGATTCGAACCAACCACCTTTGGTCCTGGATCGGCGCTTGCAAGGCAAACGCCACTGTGCTATCTCTCCGGGCCCTCACAGTAATTTTTTAGGTACATAGTGACACTGAATCAAGGGAATTTCCACCACCAATATTGTCCTCCCTCCACCCCTGTTCCCAGCATGCATCCCATATCCCCCTCCTTTACCATCTGGGTTGCTAGTATAAGTAGTCCCCTCTGTGTATGTTTTAAGAATATAAGCACTTGGGGCCAGAGGGATAGCTCAGAGGTTAAGGCTATTGCTTTTCATATGAACAACCCCACTTTGATCCCTAGCACTTCATATAATCCCCTAAGCCCCATGAAGAAATTATTTTTCAGACAGTGTCAGGAAAGCCATTAGTACTCTGGGGGTATGGACCAAAATCAAACAAAAAAATAAGTAAAATAGCAGTTATCTTAAAATATCCCCTAGTTAAGACTTTGGGAATAGCCTAGCTGGGTAGTTCTGGCTCAGGATTTCTAATATTGTTAGTGTCAATTATGTGTATATGTGCATATATATATGCCTTCAAGTGATGCAGCTTTGGATATGTATGTATGTATGTATATATATATATTACAGCAGGTACTGGGACCCTGTGTAGTCCCCTGTTCCTGAGCCCCACCAGGAGTAATGCCTGAGTTCAGAGCCAAGAGTAAGCCCTCAAGGCATTATTTTCCCCAATGTTAAATTGTACTATAAAGCAATAATCATCAAAACAGCATGGCATTAGAACAAAGACAGACTCTCAGATCAATTAAATAGACTTGAGTATTCTGAAACTGGCTCCCAGTCTCAATTAATTACAATCAACTCAATCAATTACACTTGAGTAAAGGGGCAACAAATACAAAATAGAGCAAGGAAAGCTTCTTCAACAAGTGGTGTTTGGGTGGGGGGGGGGGCTAGAGCTCTAGCACAGTGGGTAGGGTGTTTGTCTTGCACTCAGCCAACCAATGTACAATCCCTGGCATTCCATATGGTCCTTGAACCTGCCTGGAATGATTCCTAAGCATGGATCCAGGAGTGACCTGTGCACCACTGGGTGTGGCCTACTAAAAACAAACAAACAAATAAAAAATGATGCAGTTAGAGTAGAAAAGGGACATTCATGGCATCTCTTCATTAGCAGTAGTGCAAACCACAATGTCCAAAAAGAAGAGAGAGAGAAAGAGAGAGAGAGAGAGAGGGGTATAGACTCTGAAGGTTGTTATACATTGTATGATTGTAACTCAATCATAAACAACTTTATTGTGAAAAAAACTGTTGCATAAACAACCTTGTAACCATTGTGTTTAAATCAATAAATAAGCACTGACACTGCTGGGTATGGCCCAATAAAAAACCAAAAAAATACTTTGTAGGTTCAAGACTCATTGGGCCCCAAAAAACAACTCAAAAGGTAGAGCACTTGTCTGACATATGGAGGCTGAGTTTGATCCCCAGCACAGCGTGACTGTCCTCAGAACTACCAGATGGTGGACCTAGCAGTCCTTATGCAATATCGGGTAGAATAACTTTGAGAGTGACTCCCATTAAAGAATTTTTTTTTTCAGAGCAATAATAGAGCAGGTAGGATGCTTGCCTTTCACACAGCTGACCTTGGTTTAATCCCTTCCACCCCAGATGGTCTCCCAAACCCTGTAAAGATTGATTCTAAGCACAGAGCCAGTAGTAAGCCCCAAACACAGCCGGCTGTTGCTCAAAATGCACTCTCACACACAAAAAAAATCACACTGTTACTGCCACAGTTTATTCATAAGTGAGTGATTAATTCTGTCCTCCATTCGAGGGGAAGAGAATTAATCTTCACTTTTTATAAGGAGAAGAGCCAAATAACTTGAGGACATATTTTACATCTTCACGAGTCAAATGGAATTTGCTCTTTCTTTTCCATATTCTTACAATAAATATTTATCAAGCACTTACTATGTGCCAGGCTTTGCTATACATGTTTAAAAAAAATACAGCTTTAAACAAAGCAGATGACATGGGGGTGGAGGGTAGGAGTAGGACGAAAGAGACAGCCAGCCAACAACAAAGCTAAGATCAACTGAGAAAGTTGCCCTGTGTGTGACTATGGAATAGTGATCATCAGTAAAATTGTGAGCACTTCTTGCCTTTTCCTCTAACTAAAATCGAAGCTACTATGGTGTTTTTAAGATAGATGAAATAGTCGGGCTGGAGAGATAGCATGGAGGTAGGGTATTTGCCTTGCACGCAGAAGAACGGTGGTTCAAATCCCGGAATCCCATGTCCTCCAAGCCTGCCAGGAGCGATTTCTGAGCATAGAGCCAGGAGTAACTCCTGAATGCTGCCGAGTGATGAGTGATCCAAAAAACAAAAACAAAAAATAGATGAAATAGAAGTAAAGATAAGGGGCCGGAGAGATAGCACAGCGGTGTTTGCCTTGCAAGCAGCTGATCCAGGACCAAAGGTGGTTGGTTGGAATATCGGCGTCCCATATGATCCACTGTGCCTGCCAGGAGCTATTTCTGAGCAGATAGCCAGGAGTAACCCCTGAGCACCGCCGGGTGTAGCCCAAAAAAAACAGAAAAAAAAAAGAAGTAAAGATAAAAATATAGATACCCCTGAAACCCAGTTTGTTGTTTCTTTGATTTCAAAAATAAAAAACTGTCAATAATCTTATTTTACAATACCCTTGTCATTCATTTTAATCTCAAATTGTATTCTTATTCTGTTCTAAGATGGTGTTTACAATTGACAAATGAAAATAATGCTATCACATACTTTTGTTTTGTTTTATTTTAGGTACATACCCTCAAACAGGTGGTCAGAATTTATTCCTAGTTTTATGATCTGAAGTCAATCCTGCTTGGCTTAAGAGACCATCTGGAGTTCCAGAGATCAAACCCAGTTGGCTGTAAGGCAAACATCTTGTCCATTATACTAACTCATCAATCCCTATGACATTTATATAAAAAATGTGAACATTCTCTTAGGAATATACCCATGGAGCCTTAAAACACAATGCAGAAAAGTCCTCTATATTCCTATGTTTATCACAACACTATTCACAATAGCCAGAATCTGGAAACAACCCAAGGTCCCAAGAACAGATGAGTAAAGAAACTATGGTACATCTACATAATGGAATACTAAACAGATGTCTGAAAAAAATAAGTAATGAAATTTGCTTATACATGGATGGACATGAAGATCAAAATGAGTCAGAGGAAATGAATAGACATAGAATGATCACACTCATTTGTGGGAAAGAAGAAGAAGAAGAAGAAGAAGAAGAAGAAGAAGAAGAAGAAGAAGAAGAAGAAGAAGAAGAAGAAGAAGAAGAAGAAGAAGAAGAAGAAGAAGAAGAAGAAGAAGAAGAAGAAGAAAAAGAAAAAGAAGGAGGAGGAGGAGGAGGAAGAGGAGGAGGAGGAGGAACAGGAAGAGGAGGAGGAACAGGAAGAGGAGGAGGAGGAGAGGGAGGAGAAGGAGGAGGAGAGAAGAAGAAAAGAAGGAGAAGAAGAGAAGAAGAAAAGAAGAAGAAAAGAAGAAGAAGAAGAAGAAGAAGAAGAAGAAGAAAAAGAAGGAGGAGGAGGAGGAGGAGGAAGAGGAGGAGGAGGAAGAACAGGAAGAGGAGGAGGAACAGGAAGAGGAGGAGGAGGAGAGGGAGGAGAAGGAGGAGGAGAGAAGAAGAAAAGAAGGAGAAGAAGAGAAGAAGAAAAGAAGAAGAAAAGAAGAAGAAGAAGAAGAAGAAGAAGAAGAAGAAGAAGAAGAAGAAGAAGAAGAGGAGGAGGAGGAGGAGGAGGAGGAGGAGGAGGAGGAGGAGGAGGAGGAGGAGATGGAGAAAACTACCCTAGATGTAGTCAGGGGAGATGGAAAGGGAAGGGGATAGAAAATCTGAAGACATTGGTGGTGGGAAAAAATAGGTGTTGTACACTATATTATTGAAACTCAATCATGAATAATTTTGTGATTGTGGGAGGAGAATAAACAACTATTCAGAACAACCTCATAAACCACAGTGTTTAAATAAAATAATAAAAGTAAACAAATAAAAATGTGAACATTGAAGTCAGTAAGATTTACTCTACCCAGATTTCACATTTAAATAACAAATCACTAGGTCTGGCATCCCTTACATGAAGCAAAATGGGTGTGATTACTTGGTTTAAGGTGAGTGACTTCACAGATATAACTACAAAGTTAGTATTTGGAAGATATAGGTTAGAACTTGAGTTTTTAGCTTCAAATTCTTAGATCAGGGGCCAGAGCAATAGTGTAGCGGTAGGACGTTTGACTTGTAAGCAGCTAATCCAGGACGAACCTGGGTTCAATCCCTAGCATCTCAGATGGTCCCCCAAGCAAAGAGAGTTTTTATTTATTTTTTATTAATGTCTTTATTTATACAATTTTATTACAAACATGATTATAGTTGGGTTTCAGTCATATAAAAACATCCCACATCACTAGTGCATCATTCCCATCGCCAATGCCTCAAATCTCCCACTTCCCTATCCCCCGCCTGTATTTGAAACAGGCCTTTCTACTTCCCTCATTCATTCACATTGTTATGTTAGTTGTCAGTGTAGTTATTTCTCTAACTGCACTCACCACTCTTTGTGGTGAGCTTCATGAAGTGAGCTGAACCTTCCAGCCCTCATTTCTCGTGTCTCTGAGAATTATTACAAAAATGTCTTTTATTTTTCTTAAAATCTATAGATGAGTGATACTATCTGTGTCTATCTCTCTTCCTCTGACTTATTTCACTCAGCATAATAGATTCCACATGCATCCATATATAGGACAATTTTATGACTTCATCTCTCCTGATGGCTGTATAATATTCCATTTTGTATATATACCACAGTTTCTTTAGCCATTCATCTGTTGAAGGGCTTCTTGGTGGTTTCCAAAGTCTGGCTATTGTAAATAGCGTTGCAATGAAAATTAGTGTGAGGAAGGAATTTTTGAATTGTATTTTTGTGTTCCTAGGGTATATCCCTAGGAGTGGTATAGCTGGATCATATGGGAGTTCAATTTCCAGGGTTTTTTTTTTTAAGCATCTCCATATCATTTTTAATAAAGGCTAGACTAAATGGCATTCCCACCAGCAGTAATGAGAGTGCCAGAAAAGATTTCTGAGTGCATAGCCAGGAGTAACTCCTGAACATCACTGGGTGTGGCAAAAAAAAATTTTTTTTAGTTCAAATTTTAGCCTTTGAAACTATTATTTCCAAGGTATTTTGTAATTTTTTAGATGGAGATATTAGTACATATACTTCAAAACATCGGCAAAATAATAAGATCACACAAACCTTGCACACATTGTCAATGCTATAGCAATGTCAGTTATTATCACTGCCCCCCTTGCCTTCCATATGGCTGCCTCCTGGGAGGGAAGTCAACCCACCTCATAAAGCTCTTCCTTACCCTTAAAATCCACAGGGTTTCTTGTAGGTCCCAATTTGAGCCAACAGCTGCTTTCTTCAAAGGCAGTTTAACATCACCAGGTGGGTATTTGTTAAGTCCCTGAAAAATTGCCTTAATGGTCTTTGTATAGGTTCAAATCCTGGGATTCTGTCTGTGACCTCCTCACTCAGAAAGGGTAAATCACTTAAACTCTCAGCTTGTTTGCCTGGAGAAAAGAATAAAAAGTCAGTTACCCAACTGTGATATTAATTAGTAGAAGTATAGTGTTTGGGAACTGCAGAATATGGTAAATTTTTAAAGGGTAAGATATAAACGTTAAGTGCAATGGAATTTTATCACACTGTGGAACGGATGTAACTGTTTTAATGCCTTTTTTGTTTTTTGCAAGAAAACATTAGATGGGATTGATGTTGTTTAGGTTTCAGAGGCCTGGGTTCATTTAGAAGAGCACTAAGAAAAGCCTGGGGAGAATGAGACAAGTTTTTTTTGTTTTTTTTTAAATTGGAGGGAAAAAAGAAAGCACTAGGCATTTGATAGCATTGTTTTCTCTGGGATGCCTTAAGTAGAAATGAATTTGCTTCCAGTTTCCAAAGATTTCCAACACTGAATTCTGGAATTTTAACATGCACCTATTAATATGCACCTATTCTCTGAAAATATTAATTTGTTCATTTATGGAAGTTAGGTTTATATCAGTGAGGTATTCTAGAACTTGCTTAGGGAACTAGATCACTTCTCAAAATAGTGGCTTTATCTATTTACCCAATAAAATACAGAGAGAGATTCTGAGTGAGAAAATAATTATCAGGGGTCAGAGAGATAGCACAGCAGTAGGGTGTTTGCCTTAGATGCAGAAGGACAGTGGTTCAAATCCCGGCATCCCATATGGTCCTCCAGAGCCTGCCAGGGGCAATTTCTGAGTGTAGAGCCAGGAGAAACCCTTGAGCACTGCCGGGTGTGACCCAACCCCCCCCCCAAAAAAAAGAAAATAATTACCCATACTAAAATAAGTATTGCTAATGAACAAGAAAATGGGCTTTAAAAACAAGACACACTTATTTTTATTTATGTGGTTTTTTGTTTGTTTGTTTGTTTGTTTTAATCCCAGTCCTCTGCGGCATAAGAGAATAACATTGTCCCTATTGACTAAAGGAAATTGGGACAGTTGGGTTTGGTGACTTTTCCTGAGTTTGTCATGGAATCTAATGGAAGAGCCAAAATTAGAATCCTTAAGTTCCTGCCTGTTCTCCTTGCTCCAATGAGCCACTCCATTTCAGGCAAAAGCACTTCATTTTATGTTTCCTGTTTGGTCTCCTGGGAATTGAGTCCTTCCCTCTTTTTCCTTTTGTCTGACTTTCTGAAGACAGGAACATTTATCGAAGTCTTCTCTTCAAGTGACCTGCCTGGAACAAGCCATTTTTAGATTTACCATAAAGAACAAGTTGGGGACACTCCAACATTTTGTGAGTTTGTTTGACAGACAGCAGGTCTCTGAAAAGGAGCTGGCTTGCATTGCAAGGCCTGGGGAATAGGCCCTATGGGATAAGAATGGAATTCTCTGAGAAAAGGAAAACAAGATGTGAAGACAGTTTGGAAGAAGTATTAAGAAAAAAAAAAAAACAGTAAGTGGTGTTTGACAGACCTAGAAATCAAGACCTGAAGAAAAGAAACTTAAAGAAGAGGAAAGTGTGTTTCCTGGCTCTAAGCAAAAAAAAAAAAATAGTGGATCTTGATGATGACTGTGATAATGCTGAGGATGAGGGCACTCTGTAATGTGGACAAAGGCAGAAAAACAGATAAAATCAGTATACTGAGTCTCTAGGTCACAAGGTTTCTGATAGTGTAAGAAGTTAAAGAAATAGCACCATAGAAGGAAGCAGAGACCCAACTGTCTTGGTCAAATTCAAATTCTAGTTTTGTTATCATGCATGGGTTCAAGGCTACACTTTCAGTAAACTGGGAAGATGCTCTGGCTACACAACAGTGAATTTTAATATATGTGTTTCATTTTTTAGTGGGTAGGTATGGATCAAACCACACCCAGGGATACTAAGAGTTTGTTATTCCTGGCTCTGTGCTCAAGGATCTTTACCAGTAGTGCTTAGATCACCATATGTCATGTAATGATTGAACTGGATCAACCATATGCAAGGCACAAGCCTTATCCCCTGTATATTTCTCCAGCTCTTGGACTGAATTTTGAATAGCACAACTCTCCAATTATACTATTAATAGAAATATACTATGGGTATCATAACTGATTGAAACTGACCTAGTAGTTAACCAAATAAATTGATTTTAATATTTTTAATTTAACTCTATGGACTTGAGTTGTATATAAAAATAATTGATATTTTATAATTTACCTTTATACTTTCTCTTTGAAGCTTATTGTATATATGTGTTATTTGCAGAGGTTCTCCAGAGGCCTGTCTCCAAAATACTCTTCCCAGCAGAGTGGGTTCAGGGCTCAACCAACAATGTGAAACTTTTATGCCTTGGGTTGGGGGGGGGGTGTAGCAGTCTTAAGGGATCCAGTGATACTGGAGATTAAACTCTGTGTCTTGAGTATCAAAGAGCTCAATTTATTGCATATTTATACTCTATAAAACACCTCCACTGGAAGCAACCACATATGACTATTGGCTTTTGTCCTAGGAAGTTTAGGTCTTGAACACTATGGTAAAAACTTAGCAAATTCTGAGAGTGAGAAAGTGGTAGACAAGTGGGTAGACACTTGCCTTAAATACAGCTAACTCTGGTTCAATTCCTGGCAACACTAGGAGTGATCCTTGAGCACAGAACCAGTAGTAAGTCCCCTAGCATAGGCAGGTGTAGCCCAAATTTAAAAAAAAAAAAAAAAAAGAAAGGAGGGAGGGAACGAAAAAAGAAGAAAAAGGGAAAAAATGAGTCCAAATGTTGTTTGACAGACAAGCAAGAAGTTTCCTTTTAGCAACAGAAATGGTAAAGGAGGGGCCAGAGAGCTAGCATGGAGGTAGGGTGTTTGCCTTGCATGCAGAAGGACAGCGGTTTGAATCTGGGCATCCCATATGGTCCCCGGAGCCTGCCAGGAGTGATTTCTGAGCATAGAGCCAGGAGTAACCCTTGAGCGCTGCCGGGTTTGACCCCAAAACAAAACAAAACAAAACAAAAAAGAAATGGTAAAGGTACTTGCCTTGCATATTTCCAAAGCAGTTTTGAACTCTAACACTACTAATGTACCCAAGAGCACCCCCCAAGGTCACTCCTGAGCAGATCCAGGAATAACGCCTGAGCATTCCAAGATATGGATGCAAACTTTTTCTTCCTCACCTTTCACTGTCCTCTCCTCCCCAACCCCAATTTTCCTTTTAGTACTGGAATCCACCACTTACAGGCAAACCAAGAAAGCCTAGGTTCATATTAGTTTCTCATTGTAAAGCAGGAATCCTCAAACTTTATTTTTTTTATAAATTTTTTTTTTTTTTTTTTTTTTGGTTTTTGGGCCACACCCGGCAGTGCTCAGGGGTTACTCCTGGCTGTGTGCTCAGAAATAGCTCCTGGCAGGCACGGGGGACCATATGGGACACCGGGATTCGAACCAACCACCTTTGGTCCTTGGATCGGCTGCTTGCAAGGCAAACGCCGCTGTGCTATCTCTCCGGGCCCTATAAATTATCTTTATTTAAACACCGTGATTACAAATATAATTGTAGTTGTATGATTACAGTCATGTAAAGAACACCCCCCTTCACCAGTGCAGGATTCCCAACACCATTTTCCCAGATCTATCTACTCCCCACCCCACCCACACCTGTACTCAAGACAGGCTTTCTTTTTCCCTCATTCATTCACATTGTTATGATAGTTTTCAGTGTAGTTATTTCTCTAACTGCACTCATCACTCTATGTGGTGAGCTTCATGTCATGAGCTGCATCTACTGAGAAGATAGGGGGAAATAAGGGTTGGGACTGAGGCAGTAAAATATTAGAAATGAGATTTGTAGGGCAGTATCAAGGTCACAATACAAGATGGATGTTATGGATATATGATATATGCATACAATACTATCAATAGGAAAACAAGGAGAAAAAAATTCCAGTGACTGTCCCAACATAAATCAGTACTAAAATGGTCCACCCTCCTCCCAAAGTGCATTTCCATTGGTGTAGGGAGAGGTAAGGGGGAAGCCTGAGGACCACTAAGAGTCCACCTGAACCCACTTCTGGCCATCTGAGCTGGCACCCAGGGAAGGCCTGGAAAAAGACAAGGACAGCTGGGGGCCTGCCAAGCCTCCCAGCACTCCCCAGGCCAGGGAGAAGGGCTCCAGTATGAGGCCTCCCCAAACCCCATACCTGGCAAGAGCTGGTCTCCAGAATCAAGGAGGAAACCAGAAGCCAGATGTGTGCCTGCCCTCCTCCCCTCAAACTTTATTTTAATATACCTGAGCACAGAGCCAGGAATATGCTCTGAACACTGTTAAATGTGGCCGCAAGCCCTCCAAACTAAATAATTAAAAACATTTTATTATTTTTTAAAAAATGAACACCTATATCCCTAAATTAAAAATAACATATTAGAAGTCTTTCCATTTTTAAAATAAATATCCTGATGCATTTATATTCAAAATGTAGATTTTTAATCTTTGATTTGACTTCTTCCCCCTGGTGTTCTTCCTTTCCCCATATTTGTTCTTTCTTTCCCATATTTTCTGCAAACTGACATTTACATGCTGAGAAGTTGGTGAGATACTTAGTCCCAGAGATTCTAACAGGAGAAGGAGTTTTCAGTCCTGGCTCCACATGCAAAACATTTAAGAACTTTGGGCTGGAACAATAGCACAGAAAGTAGAGCATTTACCTTGCAGACAGCCAACCTGGGTTTGATCCCCGGTATTCCATATTGTCCCCAAACCTGCCAGCAGGAGTAACCACTGAGCAAAAACCAAAATTAAAAATAAACAAATAAATGAACAATTTATTTAACAAATAATTTAACAAATTAAACAAATAAACAAAATAAATTACAAATGACAGGTTGGGGATATAGCTCAAATGGTACAGGCCCTGATTTGAGTTTTAGTTCCGCCTGCTTCTGTAAGCACCATAGATATAATAACCCTGCTGTCCCCCAGCTAACTCTACACTGCCAGATATATCCCTGAGTGACTTCTATGAATGAAATCATCATTTCCAAGATACCTTCTGAGTCAGAGCCACTGGTCTCATTGCTACAGAATACTCTTTGCATATCTTAAGTTCTATATAGTTCTGAGGGCTGGAGAGATAGTACAGTAGGTAAGGCACTTGTCTTGCATGCAGTGAACCCAGGTTCAATCCCAGATATCTCATGGTTTCCAACGCCCTGCCAGTAGAAATCCCCGAGTGCAGAGCCAGAAATAAGCCCTGAAACAGCCCAGCGTGGCCCCAAAACAAATAAAAGTCATGCATAGTTCTAGGGTCTAAAATCTAGGGAGTTTCTGCAAAGGCAAAAAGCCATTAAATTAGACTTGATAAAAAAAGGCAAGTACCTCCTAAGGACCTGAAAGTAGGCTTCCGGCACCTTCTCATTATTCTGCTCCCAACAGCATTAAGAAGGCACCTCAAGACAGTGTCATGCTAAAAATAAGAATCACCCGGGGGCCGGGCGGTGGCGCTAAAGGTAAGGTGCCTGCCTTGCCTGCGCTAACCTTGGACGGACCGCGGTTCGATCCCCCGGTGTCCCATATGGTCCCCCAAGCCAGGAGCGACTTCTGAGCACATAGCCAGGAGTAACCTCTGAGCGTTACTGGGTGTGGCCCAAAAACCAAAAAAAAAAAAAAAAAAAAAAAAAAAAAGAATCACCCGGACAGTTGAAACTACTATTAGTGTGCACACCTGACCCGTTAGGATTTTCATATTATTATTGGTGCAGGTTGGGAGTGGACACCTGTTATCTTCATTTCAGAATCACCCTTGGTCATTCTAATATAAAAGAATATTTGAAATCTAAGTCAACAATAGAATCAAGAGACCCAAACTATATCAAGCTAAACACAAAATAAACCCATTACACTAGTAGTCCAGGGGGCTAAGGGTGGAGGTCTGGGATATGTGCTGGGAAATATGGTGAAGGGCGGTCAACACTGGTGGTGAGAACGGCCCTAATTCACTGTCATCATATGCCTGAAATACAGTTGTGAAAGACATGTAATTCACAATGGTCTCCAAAAAAAAGTTAAAATAAAAAATTATTTGAAATTTATCTCAAATTTTAATGAACTTATGAATCATCTTGGGGAGTAGATATCTCTAGAGCAGTGCTGAGTGGTCCAAAGGCCACTCCAAATGATATTGGCCCATATTTAAGACCAACTTTGGTAGGGGCTCTCCAAGCAGTGTTTAAGGGATTATCCTTTTCTAGTAGTCAAACCAGGGTCAGGACTGAAAGGTAGTTCAACAGGCAGGAGAACATATTTTGTATCCTGGAGGCCTCAGGTTGACTCCCTAATCACTTTCTTGAGTAACCTCAAGTAGCTCCTGCACACCTTCAGGTGTAGCCCCCAAACCAAAACTTAAAATTCAAAAACAAATCCAAAGCCTTCATGGGCTAAGCAAGTATTTTGAGTTCTCTCCCCACTCCAGCCAATGAGTCTTCCTGAGAATCATATTAAAATGCAATTCTGATTGCATGTCCACATTGAGGCCTGGGTTCTCTCATTGTTGTTGAAGATATGAATAGCAATGCTCATGCTGCTCTTGCTCCATCATTTGTATAGCGAGCGTGTCCATAGCCAAAAAGGGCTGCCTTTGAATGCTGTCTTGGTACCATACTAGCTTCCGTGGTGTTCACGAATTCGATTCCCTCTCTGCACCTTTATCTTCACCCACAAAATAGGAATGATCATGCCTACTTTTGTCTCATCCCCTTCTGGATGCTGCATAATGCTCAGCCTCCTATTGGCCGGTGAGAACATCACCAGGAGCCTAGTTGGATATTAAGTCTCTATCTGGTCTTTGCCCATTTTGATGCTCTATCATTTATGGGGACATTTGCTTGGCCTTCTGACCAATCCTTTGCTTGAAACTGAGACATCAGAGCCATGGATTAAATAAGTATTCAGAGGCCAGCATCAGTATTCCTCTACTCAGTGCCAGACTTTCTGCTTGGCAAAGCAGAATTTGAGGTTACCCATGACCTGTCTCTTCATTTCAAGCCCTCTGATTTGTTTCCCTCCCACTTTGCTTCCCCAGTGCTCAGGATTAATTGTCTTTATGGCGTCTAAATCACTGTCTGCACCACATGTTGGACTATGTTGAAATAAAAACTCTCTTTTTTCACCATCTGTCTGACTTGCTTCTCAAGTGAGTCTCAACAGGGACCGCGTGCCCTGATTCTCAGAGCACAGGTCTAGTAGAATGAGTCTATCACAAGGCAGAGGAAGAAACTCCTGCTAACACTGCTTAGGAACTTTGAGTTCAGATCCTCTATTTTTAGTCATGTGGAAGCCTACAAACCACATAACTGTGTCAACTAAACACAAGCCATCTCTTTTTTATATTAAAAAAATTTCTATTTACTCTGTATTCTGAGCTTGACCAATAAACACACAATGTTTGCTGTGACATCCTGACTTCACAAACACGCTTTTTAGGTACTTTCAGCATTATTTTACCTTCCTGCTAACCATTCATGGTGGAAACTGGATAACACCATTAGTCATTTTCCAGTTCACCAGCCCTCTCCTATATGAATTACATTTAATAGTTGTCTCTTTCCATGTGCACCTCATCCAGAAGGCTGATTTGCTCTCCATTTCAAGTTCTCATTGCATCTTTTGAGGGGTCAAATACATTTGAAAACTTTTCATGTTTCCCAGTAGAGCTGTCTTTTTGTCCTCATATTAGAGGGAATAAAGATACTTTCTATCTCTGTTTTTAAAGGCAAACTATTAACTGATTCAATAAGCGATTATTGGGTTGTTCTCTATTAAAAACATCTTGCTGTGTGCTGGGAAGGGCACCCACAGAGAAGCAAGTCTGAAAATGAGTCTCTGTCCCCAAGGACCTGAAAATGTAGAAAGGGAGAGAAATCTTCTGATATGAATACCTATAATAGCAGCACAATATGAAAGATGCTTCTCAAGCCTTCCTGGCTTACGACTCACAACACAAATATTTTCCTTTGGATCATGATTAGTTATCTTTTTGTCTTTCTGTCTTTTGTCTTTTGGTCTCTGGAGAGGCTCTAAATGCGTTGATTTTTCGTTTCTTGTGAGTCTTATTGTTGTTTTTGTTTGGGTTTGTTTTTTGGTCACACCCAGCTGTGCTCAGGGATTACTCCTGGATCTGCACTCAGCAATTTTTCTGGGCAGATTGTGGGGGGCGGGGGACCATATGGGATACTGGGAATCTATTTCTCTGGAGGGAGAAGGGATTCTCAAACTATGGCCTGGGAACCACTATAGTCTGGCCCTCCAACAGCCTGAGGGATAGTAAACTGGCTCCCTGTTTAAAAAGTTTAAGGACCCCGGGCCGGGAAGGTGGCGCTAGAGGTAAGGTGTCTGCCTTGCAAGTGCTAGCGTAGGACAGCGGTTCAATCCCCTGGAGTCCCATATGGTCCCCCCAAGCCAGGGGCGATTTCTGAGCAGTAACCCCTGAGCGTCAAATGGGTGTGGCCCCAAAGCCAAAAAAAAAAAAAAACAAAGTTTAAGGACCCCAGCTCTAAATTTTTCTTAAAGGAAGTCATCTCTCAGCCAGGTCTGGGATTTAAAAAGCGGCCACCAGAATAGAAAAAAGAAAATGAAAGGAAGAAGAGAGCATTAAAGCATTAATTCAGAATGAGGGCAGAACCGGGGTAACCCTTGAGCTGGGTGTGACCCAAAGACAAACAAAACAAAAATAACAGAATGAGACTGCCTTTAAGAGTAAGAAAAGGTGCCAAGCTCTGGCTGAGAAAGGAAATCCTGACCCCAGGGCTTTAAGGTGTGGTGCCTATTGAAAAGAAGAAAAAAACAGCTGGGGGCCTGAGAGATAGCACCAAGATAACCAGAGAGAAACAGATAACTGCCTTCACTTTTGTGTGTGTGTGTGTGTGTGTGTGTGTGTGTGTGTGTGTGTGTGTGTGTGTGTTTTAATTTATTAATATTTTTATTTAAGCACCATGATTACAAACATGTTTGTACTTGGGTTTCAGTCATAAAATGGTGAAGGGGGTATACTTTTTAATGGCTTCACTTTGGTCTTCTGAGCAAAACACCACAAGAAGAAACTCCCAAGTAGAGCCAGGAGCAATCCCTGAGTGTCTCCTCTTCTCCCTCCACCAGCATATACCCTACACACGCATGCGCACATTGACGGTGCTACAAACATTCAAAGACTTTTTTTTTTTTAACATTCAAAGACTTTTAAGGCAGGTGAAATTTACCAAGTCTTCAACGTGGTAAAAATAACATTAATATAAAATAATAAAATAAAATAATATTGTGTAAGAAATGCGTCAAGATATTCATGCTCAGATAGCACAGTGGGTAAGGCTCTTGCCTGGCAATGGCCAACCTGAGCTCAATCTTTGGCATCTTATATGGTTCCCTGAGCATTATCTGGAGTGGTCCCTAAGCACAGAGCCAGGCATAAGCCCTGAGCACAGCCAAATAAAAAATGGGGACAAGAGATGCAGGGAGAATAGGGAGAAGCCATCTGAGGAATAATGCCTCTGCTGCCCCTATTGAGTCCCCATGAAAGGCACAAATGTGTATGCCCTCCTGTCATAGCAACAACAAAAAGAAGAAAAAGACAATACATTTTAAACAAGAGAGATACTTAGCAAGTGAAAGACTTGCCTTCAACCCAGCACCTTTAAACTCAGCACCATATGGTCCTCTTCCCCCCCTCAGGGCCTGAAGCAACCACTGAGCACAGAGCTGGGAGTAACCCCAGTACCACCAGTTGTGGTACCCCAAATCAAAAATAATAATAATTAACTAAATTTATTTCAATAAAAACAATTTTAAGCAGGAGATTAAAAAAGTAGAAACATGGGGATCCAGAGAGATTGTATAGCTGGGTAAAGTGCTTGCATTTCAGGTAGTAGACCCAAGTTTGATTTTAGGCACCATGTATGGACCCCCAAGCACTTCTAGGAGTGCTTCCTAAGTGCAGAACCAGGAGTAACCCCTGACAGAGCCAAAAAATGAAAAAAAAAAAAAAAAAAGTAGAAACTTGAGCTGGAAGGACACTGCAGTGGGTAAGACTTGCTCTCTGAGTGCAGTCAGGTATAAACTCTGCTGGATGTGGCCCCCCAAACAAATAAATAATAAAAACTGTTTATGACTGATCTTGGTAATAGGCCTGGGCAGAGTTAATTTTCCAAACATACTTCACCTAATAGGTTGAATACTAGTTATGCACATACACTGTCCTGCATGAGCAGTGGTGTGCATTGTAGATGTGTAAGCTTCCTGTCTGCCTGATATATCCCCACAATGATAAATAAACTAACACTATCACATCCGTGCAGGATGTGTGTCCTCTGAGCTACAGAAGATGATCGCTGAAGCTCAAAGACCGTAGTTGGGGAAAATAACTTCAATTAGAGCAGTGATCTAACTGAAGAAGATTTGGCTGTGGTTGAATTTAGACTTGGGGGAGTAGAGTGATTTTTCATGGAGAGAGAACCCCAGATTAGATTTAAATTCTGCTAAATATCTTACATTGCACTGGGCGGCCACCTCACAAATTATTTATCCCCAAATATAATACACCCAAGAGAAGACAACCTAGCATGGAAATTAACTATTGTCTGAGAAATTGGTAGAAGACCACCATGTGGATGGAACATTCTGAGGCCTAGAGGAGTAAATCATAAGAACCAAATCCTGTGGAGCTTTGTTGATTGTGGACTGAAATGATGGTATTGAGATGAGTTAGCTGTCTATATGGCACCTTCTTTGCCCATTGTAGACCAGGTACAATTCCTGACACCTCATGGTTCCCTAAAGACCACTGACAGCTCTCCCTAAATCCACCTCCCCTTCCAGCAACTACAGAGTTTGAAGTACCATCCAAGTGCCACCAGACATAACCAAAACCCTTTTAATCTTATTTTAAAGGTACTTTAGAGAAATTGGCCAGAATCCTACAGTTGCTATAAATCATCATTTTTAGGTGAATAAAGTATTTTCTTTAATAACTTCAATATAAACAGAATAATTAGAATCCTGCTTACGGAATCCTCTCACATACCATGAGAGGTTTCCTGTCCTTTCCACCTTTCTATTCTCTTAAATAAAATAATTTCAGGAGAAAAAAAATCATAATAATTGTTCACGGTCAATTTTCCTAGCTCTCTGCCATTCCAATAATAGACGAATATAATTTCAGTACAATATTCTTCTGAGCTTGAAGGAAAAAAACTTCAATTAGCCCCTTCATTCTATGGAGCAACACAATTTCTATAGTGAAGATGAGCCCAGAAAATGGAATCTTAGTTAACCTTGTTTAATCCAATTCTCAGTTTTCTGTCATACATATTTATGACTTATTTTTTTTTGTCCAAAGATAGATAAGAAAGACACCTTCATAATTGAGAATTTAGACATGATGAATAATGATGTAATGATTTGTTGGATTAACCGGTTATTCTATTCAGAATATTTGCACTTGTTACTTATTGTATGGAAGATGAAAGATTCCATTCATCTTTGAATGGAAGTACCTTTCAAATTGGTGCCTTATTCTACCTGTTCTCCTTTCCAGGATGTGGTCCTTGGGATCCCAATAAAGCCCTGGGTTTCAGGGAGAACTGGCTTGCAGTTTAGGTTTTTCACTACAGAGCTATCTGCTTGTTGGTCTTAGTGCTAGGAGCAGAAGGTTTACAGTGAAAATTCTTGAACCTGTTTTATCTCTTTAACCATGCGTGGATTATTTCCTGTGTCAGTGTTTGCTTCCAGACCCATGTCTCCCCAACCTCCTGGGGTTGGAGCATGAGGCTGCTACTTCAATGATTGATTTGTCATCATTGAAAATCTGAGTGTACATGTTGAAACCTCAGCAAAGAGGAGATTAAATCAGAATGTGGCTATTAACGCGGTTTCAAGCAGCATAAAATAATGTATCTTTTAGGCTTTTGATGTATAAATAAGGATTAGTATTAGAAACATACTCATGGAATGTTCCCCAGACATAAATCGATTAATCTTTGATGAAGGGACAAGAAATGTAAAATGGAGCAAGAAAAGCTTCTTTAACAAGTGGTGCTGGGAGAATTGATCAGCCACATGCAAAAAAGTGAACTCAGACCTCCATCTAACACCATGCACAAAGGTCAAATCCAAATGGATTAAAAACCTTGATATCAGACCCAAAACCATGAGGGATATAGAAGAATGCATAGATCAAACACTCCGTGGCATAGAGATTAAAGGCATCTTCTTTTTTTTTTTTATAATATCTTTACTTAAGCACCATAATTACAAACATGATTATAGTTGTATTTCAGTTATAAAAAGAATACTCCTTTCACCAGTGCAACTTTCCCACCACCAATGTCCCTCATGTCCCTCCCGCCCACCCCCTGAGACTAAAGGCATCTTCAAGGAGGAAACATCACTATCCAAATAAGTGGAAGCAGAGTTAAATAAATAATACTATATTAAGCTTAGAAGCTTTTGAACCTCAAAGCAAATAATGACTGGGATACAAAGGCTACTCACAGAATGGGAGAAACTATTCACCCAATATCCATCATTAGATAAGAGGCTAAGATATACAAAGTACTGACAGAACTTTACAAGAAAAAAAAAAAAAGCCTAGCCTCATCAAAAAAAAAATGCAGAAAAGAAATAAACAAACACTTCCTCAAAGAAGAAATATAAATGGTCAAAAGGCACATTAAAAAAATGTTCCACAGCACTAATCATCAGGGAAATGCAAATCAAAACAACAATGAGGTACCATCTCATGCCACAGAGACATCACAAAGATTAAGAATAATAAGTGCTGGCAGGATGTGGGGGAAAAGGAACTCTCATTCATTGCTGATGGGAATGTCATCTAGTCCAGCCCTTATGTAAAACAATACGGAGATTCCTCAAAAAACTGGAAATTGAGCTGCTATATGATACAGCTATACCACTCCTAGGAATATACCCTAGGAACACAGAAACACAATATAAAAATGCCTTCCTCACACCTATATTCATTGCAGCACCATTTACAATAGCCAGACTCTGGAAACAATCAAGATGCCCTTCAACAGATGAATGGCTAAAGAAACTGGTATGTATACACAATGAAAAACTATGCAGCCGTCAGGAAAAATAAAGTCATGAAATTTTCCCATACATAGAAACTATTATGCTGAGTGAAATAAGTCATAGGATGAGAGATAGACTCAAAATAGTCTCACTCACCTATGGGATTTAAGAAAAATAAAATACATTAATAATAATTAATAATAATAACCAGAAAATAGAGACGAGAGTTGTAAAAACCGGCTTACCATAAAGAGGGGTGAGTGCAGTTAGAGAAATAGCTACACTAACAACTATCATGGCAATGGTAGTGAGTCAGAAAAGTAAAATGCCTGCTCAAATACAAGAGGGGATGGGTGAGGAGGAGAGGAGGGAGATAGGGGTCATTGATGGTGGGAAGGTCGCACTGGTGAAGTGGGGGTGTTCTTTTTTTATACTTGAAACCCAACAACAAACATGTTTGTAATCATGGTGCTTATATATAAATTATAAAAACCATACTCATGAATAGTGATCACTCAATTTTTCTGGGTGTTGGGGAGGGAATGGGAGATGGAGACTCACTAAGTAGTGCTGGGATCATCAGGGTGTTCTGAGGATCAAACCTTAGACCTTAGAGTGCTTGCTAGATCCTTTGATTGTGTCACTGTGGCAGGTGACCTGGCTCGGTTAGTCAGTTCATTTCATTCTTCTGAATCTATGATGCAAGTTGGAGAAATGACAGTCAGTCCTATCCTAAGCTTTAAATTAATACATAATATAAGAAAAACAAAGTGAAGTCAACCTGCTGACATTCTTTTTAAATTTAATTAATGTATTTATTTAGGTTTTTTTTTTTTAATGTTATTTAGGTTTTGAGTCCACACCTGGAGGTGCTCAGAGATCACACCTGATTGTGCATTCAGGAATTACTCCTGGCTGTGCAAGGGAACCATATGGAATTCTAGAGATCCTACCAAGTTTGCAGGGTGCAAGGCTCAACAACTGTACTATTTCCCTAGCATGATGGTTTATTATTACTGGTAGGGTATCATGCATATCACATTCTCTCCTTTCAATCCCACCTAGTCCTCCTCCAGAGTCACTTCTTCCCTCCATCATAGTCATAGTGTTTCCATCCCTGACCTATATCACCTCCCACCCCATAGTGACCAGCTTCTTGCTGAAGACCAGTTCTTTTGCACTTCATTTCTATTTCCCTTGGATATTTGCTATTCCCTTACTATGTTTCTTTTTTATACCTCATACATGAGAAAGATCATTCTATGTCAGTCTCTTTCCCTTTGATTTTCACTCAGCATAATAATTTATTTATTCTTCAGATTCATCCACATCTGCTCACATTCTATAAAGTTCTTGGATTCAGATATTTATACTTTCAACATACGCTGAACCACTACAGTGCATTTTTTAAAAAAGTAAATTTTAAATTAAAAAAATTATATATAGGGACTAGAGTAGTGGTGCAGTGGTAGGGCATTTGCCTTGCGCTTGGCTGACCTAGGTCAAACCTGGTTCAATCCCCGGCATCCCATATGAGCCAGGAGCAATTTCTGAGCGCATAGCCAGGAGTAATCCCTTAGCTTCACCGGGTGTGGCCTCCCAAAATTACATACAATAAAATTGACTTATTTTTTGGTGTATGGTTTTGTGAATATTTACATATTCATATATCCAAAAAAAAATACTAACACAACCAGTACATATAACAATTCTGTCTCTCAAAACACTTTCCAAAACTGGGGTGATAGCTCAATGAGTGCAGCACTAATCTTGCATGCTGTAGCCTAAATATTGATCCCTGGTACCAAGTGGTCTCCGGATCACCATCAGAAGCAAATCAGAAGCAATAATCTGGGAATGATAGCTTCTGGCTGGCTATGGCCTCAAGTTTTAAATAAATAAATGAATAATAAATAAATAAATAAATACATAAATAAATTAATTAATAAACCTCCCTCATGCTGCCACTCTATACTCAAACTTTCTCTGTACCCTTTATTCCTAGCAACTACTTGTTTTCTAATTTATTTCTCCCAAAATGTTAAATATATAAATAAAGCTATGTTTTTAGAACAACTTTTACACTTAGGATAATGCCTTGAAAATTTACCCAAGCTATAGAATGTACTGATACTTTAATCTAATAACACCAACCATATTGCTGATAATATTTCATTGTTTCATGTACTACAGTTTTCTTACCCATTCTCCAAATGAAGGTATTTAGGTTGTTTTGTCAGACTACGAATATTGCTGCTATAAATATTCATGCACATGCACAGGGTTTCCTTTGTGCAAATAGCAGTTCGATTTTACTTATGGTAGAATTGCTAGGTTATAGGGTTAGTATATATGAAATGAAATGAAACATTACATGAAACATTTTTTATTATATTTTTATATCTTCACTGGTAATAAAAGAGTTACATTTCCCATGCATTGTTCTTTTAAAACAGCTATGCTCATAGATATATGTAATAAATTGTTGGTATTTACTTTCTCTTTTAATAATGGATGATGATGTTGAACAACTGTCCATGTGTTTATCATTCATATATATACATATATATATACTTCAAAAAACTTTTTTTTTTTTTTTTTTTTTGGTTTTTGGGCCACACCCAGCGGTGCTCAGGAGTTACTCCTGGCTGTCTGCTCAGAAATAGCTCCAGGCAGGCACGGGGGACCATATGGGACACCGGGATTCGAACCAACCACCTTTGGTCCTGGATCAGCTGCTTGCAAGGCAAACGCCGCTGTGCTATCTCTCCAGGCCCAAAAAACTATTTCTTGTGGCCATTTCTGACTATTCTCAGATTCAGTTTTTAAAGTTTTTTTAAGTACTCTAGGCATAAGTTTTAGTTGGATATGTCTAGACCAGTTAAATCTTGAAAGCATATAGATATAATCCATTTCACTGCAAAAAATAAACAAAGAATAAATAAATGTTGTGTTCTTTGCTAGATGCTTGGGGTGAAATTGATGCTTCATACCATAGTTCTAATTTTTCAGTTTTAATTTTTCATAAAATTAATTTTTTTCATACAATGAAAAAAGTATTGTCTTCCATAGAAGTTGGAAGAATTTGTCTCCAACGATTCCTCTCTTTCCATAACCTCATCAACACTTGTTTCTAGTGTTTTTCATATGTATAATTTTCACTGGTGTCAGATGATATCTCTTTGTTATTTTGATTTGCTTTTCCCTGTTGTCAGTGAGGATGAGCATTTTTCAAGTGTCTAATGGTAATCTGTCTGTCTTCATTGAAAAAGTGGCTTTTTTTGAGTTGGATTTGGGGGGCCTGTAGGAAGAGTGTAGGGTGTACCTCATAAACAGTGCTCTGGATTGCTAAGAAATTACTCTTGGCAATCACATCCACTGCTGGTGGAAAAGTCGACTGGCTTAACTCTTTGAAAAACAATAGATACATCTCAAAGCCTAAGAACTAAACTTTCATATGACTCTGCAAATCTACTTCTTGGCTTCTATCCCAAGGTCTCCAAGAGATATTTGTGTTAATAAGTTCATTGCAACACTATTCACAATAGCCAAATTCTGTAAACAAACTCAGTGTTCAAGAACAAACAACTAAATAAAGAGATAAGGGATTAACAGTGACAATGGTAGTTGGAAATGATCACGCTAGACAAGAGGTGGGTGCTAAAGGAAATAAAGTGATATGCATGGTAACAATATTGCAAATGACAGTGTCTAAAAGGAAAAAAAAAAAAGAAGAGACCTAGAAAGAAAGAAGAAAAATCTCTGTCACAGAGGCAGGAAGGGTAGAGGACAGAGGGGAGGATTGGAGGGAAACTGGGAACATTCGTGACAGGAAATGTGCATTGGTAAATGTTGTTGTATATTGTATGACTGAAACTCAATCATGAACAACTTTGTAACTATTTTATGGTGACTCAATGAAAGAATTTATAAAAACAAACAAACAAACAAACAAACAAACAAAAACATCGGGCCCGGAGAGATAGCACAGCGGCGTTTGCCTTGCAAGCAGCCGATCCAGGACCAAAGGTGGTTGGTTTGAATCCCGGTGTCCCATATGGTCCCCCGTGCCTGCCAGGAGCTATTTCTGAGCAGACAGCCAGGAGTAACCCCTGAGCACAGCTGGGTGTGGCCCAAAAACCAAAAACAACAACAACAACAAACAAAAACAAAAATTAAAAAGAGATAAGGGGTTAAGGAGATTATTTGATATTGATGTAATCCCTAGTACCAAGAGTGGACTCTGAGAAGAGTCAGGAGAAAGCCCTCAGTTTCACTATATGCCTCCCCCCAAATAAATAATTAAAATCCTTCTTTAAGTTTTTTTTTTTTTTTTTTTTTTTTTTTTTGGTTTCTGGGCCACACCCGGTGACGCTCAGGGGTTACTCCTGGCTATGCGCTCAGAAGTTGCTCCTGGCTTGGGGGACCATATGGGACGCCGGGGGATCGAACCGCGGTTTGTCCTAGGCTAGAGCAGGCAAGGCAGACACCTTACCTCTAGCGCCACCGCCCGGCCCCCCTTCTTTAAGTTTTTGATGAGGGGCCTGCGCTAGCCTAGGACGGACCGCTGTTCGATCCCCCGGCGTCCCATATGGTCCCCCAAGCCAGGAGCGACTTCTGAGCGCATAGCCAGGAGTAACCCATGAGCGTCAACGGGTGTGGCCCAAAAATAAAAATAAAAAAAGATTTTGATGAGAAATGCATTTTTATTCATTGAAATTTGACATCTTGAGTCCTACAACCTCTGAACATAGTGGATCTCTCATCTTTAAAAATCTCAACTCCTGTTTCTTTTGCAGCTGGCAAAACCGAGCAGGAAACTACAGGGTAGAAGGGAGTAGTTGCTGTAGAGAGAGAAATACTGCCATCCTACTTGGCTCATCTTGACCATGCCCAGAAAAGTCAGAAGACTTATGTAGATCGATGTGAGCTCCAGCATGGCTCAGACATTCAGCCCTTGCCAGCATCAAGCCCTACATCAAGCAGACATCAAGATGCCCCGGAGACCCACTTTTTCTGCACAACATGGAAACTTGTTCCTACTATTCAATCTTTGAGGAGCTGTGGTTCTCAGACTGAGGTGTGACTTTATGCTCTTTGCAGAGAAAGGAAACACCAGTTTGTTGTCTATTTTCACTGGAAAAAATTTCAGAAGACAAATAGGAAAATAAAGCAATTTTATTAAAAAGGAGGAAGGAAGGAAGGAAGGAAGGAAGGAAGGAAGGAAGGAAGGAAGGAAGGAAGGAAGGAAGGAAGGAAGACAGGCATGCATCCTGGAGAGAACATGAAAATACCCAAAGAAAGGAGGAAGTAAAGGAGAATTTTTTTACATCCAAAATATAGACCCAGGCTAAAATGAAAAAGATATTAGGATATTATGCACCCCAAATAGGGATGGTGGTGAGTGCCCCAAGTAGTGTGTACCACCAGCTTTTTTTTTTTTTTTTTTTTTTTTTTTTGGTTTTTGGGCCACACCCGGCGGTGCTCAGGGGTTACTCCTGGCTGTCTGCTCAGAAATAGCTCCTGGCAGGCACGGGAGACCATATGGGACACCGGGATTCAAACCAACCACCTTTGGTCCTGAATCGGCTGCTTGCAAGGCAAACGCCACTGTGCTATCTCTCCAGGCCCCGCACCACCAGCTTTTAGCAAAGCTGTTTTTATAGGTCTTTCCTAATGAGCTCTGACTGTGGGGTCTGTTTCTATGCAGTTAAGAGTTCCTTGCCATCAAGGAAGAACATTGAGGTCAAGTCCTATGAGGGCCTTTTGTTGCTGCTGAGTGGTCCCTTTCCAGCCTTAGAATTTGACTGTTATCCCCTGTGTAAAACTGGTGACGAGCATCAAGAACTCCCCTTCTAATTCCATCTTGCTTTGGTGGCTTTCTGAAATTCATTGTCAAGGGTTCTCCTTCTGCCTACCTTCAGCATATTTAATCCTGCACAGTTTTTTTTTTAATATTAATACCAAAGTATTTAAATCGAGATTGAGGGGTAGAATCTATTGTAAGTGAGTCGGTTTTGATTTTTGTTTTGGCAGTAGTCAGGGTTTGTGTTCAGGGATCACTCTTTTTTTTTTTTTTTTTTTGGTTTTTGGGTCACACCTGGCAGTGCTCAGGGGTTATTCCTGGCTCCAGGCTCAGAAATTGCTCCTGGCAGGCACAGGGGACCATATGGGGCACCGGGATTCGAACCGATGACCTCCTGCATGAAAGGCAAACGCCTTACCTCCATAACGGGGCTTAGGCTGCAAACAAGGCAAGTACCCTACTCACTGTACAATCTTTTTAGCCCCTAAATGATTGTTTAAATTTCGGTTTCAGTTATTTCCTGCTTTTATGTAGATATGCAAGTTATTTTTGTAATCAACCTTGGTTTTTAAAAACCCAAGAAACCTATTTATTACTAACAACTTTTTATTTTGTTTGGTTTTGGTTTTGGATTTTGGGCCACACCCAGTGATGCTCAAAGGTTACTCCTGGCTATGTGCTCAGAAATTGCCCCTGGCTTGGGGAACCATATGGGAAGCCAGGGGATCAAACTGCAGTCTGTCGTAGGTCAGCCGTATGCAAGGCAAATACCCTACTGCTGCACCACTACTCTGGCCCCACTAGCAACTTTTATGTAAGTTTTATTGTATGCTTTTAATTCAAGATTTCTTGGGTTCAATATACAAAGAGTGACAGTTTGACATCTAATCTTCTAATATGCAGGTCTGCCTTCCTACAGTCTCCAGCAAGTCGAATTGATTTCCTTGTCTTTTTTTTTTTTTTTTTCCAGTCTTGAGGATACAAAGTCAGTTTTTGTTTTATTATTTTACGGCAGACGATGGAATGTAGGGCTATATAGATGTAAAGAATAAACTGAGTCATATTCCCAGCCTAATAATTTAGCTTTTTATGAGTTTAGCTCTATGTGTATGTGGAGGGGGTAATGACTTTTATTAAATGAAGAAATTTCTCAGCCAGTAAAGCTTTCTGAGAACTTTATTATAAATAATGTTGAATTTGTGTACATTTATATATAGATTTGTATATATATTTGTACATTTATATATAGATTTGTATATAAATATATATTTGTACATTTATATATAGATTTGTATATAAATATATATTTGTACATTTACATATAGATTTGTATATAAATATATATTTGTACATTTATATATAGATATGTATATATATTATATATATATATATATATTTGCTTTTGCAGTCTCATAGAGGATCACAAAACCAGTAGGTGCTTTGTGTCACACATCTAAGTGCATAGGGGCCATATGTGGTTCTAGGCATCAAACCAAAGCAGTTGGCTGCATTCAAGGCAAGTAATTGGGCAAGTGAATTTTTTTTTCTGCTTTAATCTCTGATTGTGTCATTTTCTTTGTTCTCTTAGTATGACAGACTATATTGACTACTTACTCAAATATAGAGCCAGCATGCTCCTGATATGAACCGATGTATTTATTGTTCATTATGTTCGTGTTGTATATTGATGTAACGAACTTGCCAATATTTTATTGATGATTTTAAAGGTATAATTATCTTTTATTAAAGCTAGCTTGACTTTGATTCTAGTCACTTAAAATTAAAGTTGTGGCCAACATTTTAGGTTCAAACAGTTGTGTTTGTAAAAGAGATGTGTGAAATCTCTTCTTTTGTAGTAGCAAAAATAGAATTTAACTAATAAACCAAAATATTTTATACATTCCTATAGTTGTTATAGTAAGTTTTTTAGTATTTACAAAATTTTAGTAAATTTTTTTGTTTTTGGGGGTCACCCAGCAGTGCTCAGAAGTCACGCCTGGCTCTACGCTCAGAAATCACTCCTGGCACGCTCGGGGGACCATATGGGATTCCAGATTCAAACCACCATCCTTCTGCATGCAAGGCAAATACCTTACCTCCATCCTATCTCTCTGGCCCCGAGTAAATTATTTTTTAAATTAAAATAACTGTTTTGTCTTATGGTCACTCCTTGTGATGCTCAGGGTTTACTCTCATGTCTTTACATATATCATATGTTTTTATTATATATGTATATATGATATATAATATATACAATGTGCCTTACCATATAATATACAATATTATCTGTGGCATATTTTATACATAATATGCAACATAAAAATTGTATACATTAATAATATATATATATACAATGGACATAACTATTATGAACTTCCCCTGGTACATATATATGTGTGTATATATATGTGTGTGTGTGTGTGTGTTTTTGTATGTATGTATGTAAGTATCTAGGACCAGGGATGTAAATCAGTGGTAAATTTTTTGTTTGTTTGTTTTTGGGCCTTACCCAGAGATGCTCAGGGGTTACTCCTGGTTCTGTGCTCAGAAGTCACTCCAGGCAGATTCAGGAACCAGATGGGATGCTGAGGATGAAACCCAGGTCAGCCACATACAAGGCAAATGCCCTACCTGCAGTGCTATCTCTCTGAACCCTACTAATTTCTATTCTTTCTTTCTTTTTTTTTTTTTTTTTTTTTGCAAGGTTGGGGATTGAGTACAGATCTTATGCATTCAGGGCATGTGCTTAACTGGTGAGCTACCCTGGCTTTTTTTCTCCTTTTTTGTTGACCTTTCTCTAGCTAATTTGGTTGCATTTCTTCATTACTGAGAAATGTTAGGGGATTGTGTCACTGCATGAATATTATAGAGAATAACTATGCAAATGTTGATGCTATAGTTTCCTTCACACCTAGGCTATAAGGTGTAGGAAAATGGTTGCATATTAAGTTTATTCTGGATTGAACGTTGTTTTTTTTTTTTTTTTTTTCAAAATTTTCAAAAATTTTTGATGAGGCCAGAAGAGTGCTTGATTTGCATTCATGATTTGGATTCAGTCCTTGGCACTGCATATGATCTCTTGAGCACAGCTAGGAGTGATCCTTTAGCACAGAGGCAATAGTAAGCCATGAGAACTAATGGATATAGCCCAAAAATGAGAAAAAGAATAAAGGTGAATATTTGCTTTTCTTTTTTCTGACTTTATTTAAGTACTTTGGTTTACAAAGTTGTTCATAATATAGTTATTTGAGCATTTGTTTCAGCACCAATTCTTCCCTTTACCATTGTCCCTAGTTTCCTACCCACCCCCCTGAAGCCTGCTCCCTGAACAGGCACAAAATAATTTATTTTATATTTCTGTTGTAACAAAATGATAAGTGGAATTATCAAAAAATAGCTCAGTAAAAGAAAATTTGTGAAAATTGTTTTATTTCACAGTGGTGCTATTAAATTCATTTTCTAAGAATTTACTGAGCTGTTTGCTATTAGTTGAGCCTTCTGTTAATGTTTTCACTTACTGAGCTTAGTGGTTTTCTATGCTACTTTCCCACCTAATTTGCTGTGTTTCTACTGAGTTGTCAGCATTGTGGAATTTGGAGGTGTCATGTAGCCACATATACACAAAGATCTGTAAAAACTGGAATAATTCTTGGCCCATCCTATTCAGCAGAGGCGTCAGAACTTTTTATCTTGAAGACTAGTTCGCCTTCAATGGGAATCAAGTTTCCTTCTGAGTTTGTGACTCTGAACTAAAACCTTGAGAAACAAGAAGGGTCACCTATTTCAGAAGAGCTTGCTGCAGGACAGTCCTGACTCATGGAGCCAGCACAGTCCAAAAGAGTCTTTGGATTGAGTTGTTCTTGACAACTCTTCAAATCCTGTACTTTGTGGTGACTCGTGTTTCTTCTAAGATTAATTTTAAGATTTACTTTTTTTTTTTCATTTTTGGGTCACACCCAAAAAAAGCTCAGGGGTTACTCCTGGCTCTGCGCTCAGAAATCACTCCTGGCAGGCTCCGGGGACCATATGGGATCCCGGGTTTCAAACCACCATCCTTCAGCATGCAAGGCAACACCTTACCTCCATGCTATCTCTCCAGCCCTGTCAGATTTACTTTTTATGCAAAACATAACAATATAGAACATATATGAGCTATTTCATTTGTGTTTACAAACAGAAGACTTAAATTCACAGTTTATGCATTTTTGATAATTATTTGAGGTTCCCTTATTTTCTACAATTACACAAAATATTATTATGGCTGTTTGAAAACTTTTTGTGTTTGTCAAATCTTGCAGTGCTCAGCACTACACCTACCTAGTGCTCGGGGGCATTCTTGATGGTATTTGGGTTCTGGAGAGCAAACAAAGTCTCCAGCAGGTAAAACATGTTCTCAAGTCCTTTAAACAACCTTCCCAACCAAGGATTAGATAAGATTGTACTTATGTTTCCCTGCAACTATCTTTCTTTTATTGCTTGTTTTTCTAATGTGCCAATATCAAGAATAAGCTTTGTCTCCATCACCAGGTCAAATCCAGGGCCCAATTCTTGGGAGAAGTATATGACCTTCAAAAATACATTTTGAAGGTTAGAAAGATAGTATAGTGGGTAAGGCGCTTTTTCTGTATGCATCCAACCCAAGTTTAGTCACCAGCACCTCATATGGTTTCCTGGGCCCTTTCAGGAATGATCTCTGATGATGAGCACTGAGTAAGCACTGAGCACCGCTGGGTATGGTAACCCCATCAAAGTTAACTACCTATATATTCGAGTATAAGCCGAGTTGTGCCAAAAAACCAAACTCGGCTTATACTCGGATCAAACAGGTTATTTGGTTTGGTGCACTTGCACAGAATCAATTGCGTGTAGTCTCCAGTCGTCTTTTGCCATCTCCTGAAGGGTGTGGTGCTTCAGCTTATTCCACAAGGTTGAATTGAAGAGGTAGGCTGCTGAACTGAACTGGATGCCATTGAATTATTTAACCCACAATATTCTGCGCTTTGGATGAGACCGACAGCAGTGATGATGATATCTGCAAATTCAGTGATGATGACAATGTCTATTGCTGATTGGATACAGCTGAAGCTCAGGTGAGACATACAGATGATGATGATGAGGAATCTAGTTTTGAAGGATTTTAACCTTTGTGATTTAGCATGATTACCTTTTTTTTTTGGGGGGGGGCCACACCCGGCGATGCTCAGGGGTTACTCCTGGCTGTCTGCTCAGAAATAGCTCCTGGCAGGCATGGGGGACCATATGGGACACCGGAATTCGAACCAACCACCTTTGGTCTTGGATTGGCTGCTTGCAAGGCAAACGCTGCTGTGCTATCTCTCTGGGCCCAGCTTGATTACCTTTTAAGCTACGGTTTTCTGCACTTTAAAGCTTTAAAGTTATTGTTGCTCGTTTATAGTTTTTCTTTAACAATAAATATTGAAAAACATTTAACCTGCTGATTCCTCGATTATTGTAATTGTTTTGGGTATATATTTTTATTTTTGAAGTTTACCAGTGGCCGCTGCATTTTCCACCTCGGTTTATACTTGAGTCACTAAGTATTCCCAGTTTATAGGGTAAAATTTGGGAATTCGGCTTTTGCTCGGGTCAGCTTATACTTGAGTATATAGGTAAATAAAAAATTGAAAAATACATTTTGGAAGATTAATCTGGACACTGGGAAAGAACTCCTCTGGAGAACTTCAGTTACCTTGAAGCATCAAAGAAGCTCAAGGAAAGGAAAGCATAGTCTTGGTAGCTGGAGAGGGAATTTGGTGATGTTATGGGAGTCCTGGGGTCTAGTCTTCCCTAAAAATGAATGAATCAATAACTTCTTTTTGCTCCAGCTTGCTTGCTTAGGGCCTTGGTTACTTGTAACCGAAGGAGACTTATCAGTTATGTTTGCTGTTGGTATTTAATCCTTTCAAAACAGTGTATCAAATCATGGCCACTAAATCATTTCATTCTAAGAGAGACTGCTTTTTTTCTTTGTAAAATGTTAATGTCTTACTTATCTTTCGCCATCAGTTTTTCTTTTCAATTCAGTGAGGATACAATTCCAAGAGGCAAATTAAAAAAAAAAAAAAAAAGGAAGTTGTCAGTACAAGTCACCACAAAGTACAGGATTTGAAGAGTTGTCAAGAACAACTCAATTCAAAGACTCGGAGTGTGCTGGCTCCATGAGTCAGGACTGTCTTGCAGCAAACTCTTCTGAAATAGGTGACCCTTCTTGCTTCTCAAGGTTTTAGTTCAGAGTCACAAACTCAGAAGGAAACTTGATTCCCATTGAAAAAACGTTTTTGGGGACCCATGTCCTAGCCCTAGGATATAGGCCCATGCTATTGCTAAACTAGTGAGGTGATGAAGAAAGATTTAGGCAGGAGTTAGGCTCATGAAGACAATCAGAGGAGATAATCACCAAGGACAAATGGAGTGCTATTATTTACTAGAGACAAGAAATGAAAAATGAGTGTGCCGAAAAACATTTATTTATTTGGATCAGATAACAGTAAACAGTAATTTTTAAGTAGATAACTGTACAAATTGCTTACCTTTATTAAATGAACGTGAGGTACAAGATTATTAGATATGTCTGGCACTCCCTAAATATTAACAGAAGCTCTTTTTTTTTGGAGTTTGGGTAACACCTGGCTTTGCTCAGGGATTACTCCTGGTTCTGTGCTCAGGAATCATTCAGAGGGATCATATGGGGTTCAAGGGAATTGAACTCTCGTTGGTAGCATGCAAGGCAAGTACCCTACCTGCTGTGCTATATCATTCCAGCCTCTAAAAAAAGCTTTTATGAGGACCTCTCACAGCAGTGCTGGAAGGTCTGGAGATTATTCTGGGTGATATTCTGGTGTTCAGCCAGGTGTGTTTGAAAGCCCAGGACTCATTTAGTGATGAGTTATTTAGGATTAGTGATGCTCGGGGACTTCAGAGCCACACCTGATGATGATTGAGAAGACACATGTGCTGGGTATTTAACTCAGAGTTCAGCCCATGCCTTCATGTACTATTCTGCACTTTGAGTTTTATTTCTGATGCTTTAACATTAAAAAATATAAATGATTCCATTTCATCTGTTTAAGAGTAGGCACAGCTCTGATTCCCTTCTTATACATGAAGTAATTACAGCGTAAGTGATTAGGTTGGCCATTGCCACACCCCACTCAGAAAGGACACACACCAAATAGTGTAGTGTCCTCCTGAAAAGGAATTATTTGCCAAAAAGGCCCGCTTAGAGCAGTCAAAATCACTTGACCCTTTGCGTGGAGGGTTTGGCAATAATTCTAAATATGTGGCTGTAACTATCTCTCTCTTTATTTTTAACCATTATTAGAAATCAGGCCTTAGTAAATTCTTTCTAGGACAGTACTAATCCCGCCAAAAATCTCCCACTTAACAGCTCCCTGTAATTTTTGCTACCTTGGCGCCAAGAAACAGATTTTTCCATAACTTAGCTCAAAACAAAGTAATTTTCAGTTCCCCCCCCCCAAACTCTGAAACATTCCTCACATTCCACCTGATAATTACCTTTTCCTTCTGTTTTACCCAAAGCAAAGCGAACCCAAAACAAGCTGCCTTGTCACCTTCAGTATTCAGCTCTTTAATATGCTAATCTAAGCCAGAGTCCTCCTTTCTCTCCCAGTTTCTTTGATGTCTAGAATTTGCACCCGCTTTTCCCTGCCTCTACCTTTTAAAAGCTGCCAGCTTAAAAAATAAAATTGTCTCTCGTTCCTTGTAAACGTGAGTCCCCATACTATCTGTGTGGTTTCATTCATTTTTACAATATATTTCCGTCATTCGCCATTCCGCGTGCCCACCTTTTCCCGTGGAATTTTTCCCGAACTCCACGAAGGATTTGTTTGCAGGTGCTGTAGACTGCAAACAAAATTTGGCTCGCAGCAGGCCATGGTCAAGGAAATATAAAGGAACAGACCTGTTGGATTACTGGTCCTACCCTAATCAATATTCATACTCCACCCTAGGGTGTGATCTGATGATGGGATTATTGGGTTATTCCCCATTTGGTATTCCTCTCCTACCCTAGGGCATGGCTTGGTTCTTGTCAATAAAAGCTGGACTCTGAGGAAGGCAGGCGTTCATTCTTAGGTCTTCTTCCACTAAGTTGCATTTCTTCTTAGGAGCAGAAGACTTGTGTGATTGGGTTCCTTGCTTGAGTGCTGGATTTCCTGAACCTATTCTTGTACCTTTTCACTGTGTGGATTATTTCCTGCATCAATGCTTGCTTTCAGACCTGCATCTCACCAGATCCTCAGTTTGGAGCTGTGGGGATCCACTAGTACAGACCAGTCCAACAGCCTGGTTTAAGAGTGATCACCTTTAACTACCAGTCTGTACTCAGATTACCAGCCTCATGGCAGCAGAATTCTAGCTCTGTAGCCTAGATTCCTACTTTTATTTGAGAGTGGGTAAGATCATCTGAGGTGTGTGTGGGTGGCTACTTCCTGTATTATGTTACATTATATGGCAGGTGTGATGCGATGGTTACTCTGAGATACTATTTTAGCTTAGGGGGGGTGTCAAACCTGGAGGTTTCTTTTATGTATGTATGTTTGTATGCATATATATATATATATATATATATATATATATATATATAATGTTTGGGGTTACACCCAGTGGTGCTCAGGGGTTACTCCTGGCTCTATGCTCAAAAAATCACTCTTGGCAGGCTCAAAGGACCACATGGGATGCTGGGGGTCATACCTGGGTTAGCCACATGCAAGGCAAAGACTGTGCTATAATTCTGTTCCAAGTTAGGGTGTTTTAATTTGGGTCTCCCATTTGTTTTGAAGTAGTAAACACCTGAGCTGTGAGAGAGCCATGTGGCCTGAACCTAGGGTGTCCTCTAAGATTGACTCCTGATCAACAGTTAGTAAGAAGATAGGGAACTCCATCATACAATTACAAAATAACTAAACTGGGGCTAGAGATATAGTAGAGTAGGGAAGGCACTTGCCTCATACTTGGCTGACAAAGGTTCAATTCCCAGAACCCTATAGGGTCCACCAGGAATGATTCCTGAGCACAGAGCACAGAGCAAGTTCTGAACACAGTTGGGAATTACTGAAAAGGAAAAAATATAATTTGAGTCTGGAGATAAAATTCTTGCTTTCTGGGCTAGAGTGATAGCGCAGTGTTGGGGTGTTTGCCTTGCACTCAGATAACCTTGTATAGACCCAGATTCAATCCCCAGCATTCATATGGTCCCCCGAGCCTGCCAGGAGCTATTTCTGAGTGCAGAGCCAGGAGCACACCCCGAGCACTGCCGGGTATGACCCCCAAACAAAACAAAACAAACAAACAAACAAAATTCTTGCTTTCTATTCTTATATTTCAGGAACCACGTATGGTCTCCTGAGCACTACCAGGGTTCTTGTCACTTCTGAGCCAGGCCTAATGCCTGAGTACAGCTATATATGGCTCGAAAACCAAACAAAACTAAAGTAAAACCTATATAAAACCAGTAACTGGGCCCGGAGAGATAGCACAGCGGCGTTTGCCTTGCAAGCAGCCGATCCAGGACCAAAGGTAGTTGGTTCGAATCCTGGTGTCCCATATGGTCCCCTGTGCCTGCCAGGAGCTATTTCTGAGCAGACAGCCAGGAGTAACCCCTGAGCACCACCGGGTGTGGCCCAAAAACCAAAAAAACAAAACAAAACAAAACCAATAACTAAACTTTCAGAGGTCACTGAGCTCTAGATAGGAACTGGCTGTCCAGGGTAAAGAAATAATACAGGGGTTAATATATTTGCCTTGCATTCAAAGGACCATTATTCACATTTCCAGTACCACATAACTGTCTCCCAAGCACCACCAGGATTACTCCTGAGCAGAGTCAGGAATAGCTCCTGAGCACCCCCAGGTGTTGTCCAGGAAACAAAAATAGTAAACAACAACAATAAAACCACCCCTGATTTCTACCACTTAATTTCAATGCAATAGTGTGTGTTCCAACCTAAGGCCTGAAAAAACAAAATAAAATAAAATAAAAATAAACTTTAATCTAAGAATGGTCATCAGCCCAAGGTATCATAAGCATAATGCTCATTCACTCTTCAATCCTATGTGGTTTTCCTGTTCCTCAGCTGGGTGGGGAACCATTGTTTTACTCCTTCAAGCTATTCTCCTTGTCTACCTGGTAGAGGAAAATCATTCCTCTGAGTAGCTAAATTGTAACAGTGGGGTGCTTGTTGGAAAGTCAACTCCAGGAATGTCATATGCTTTGTCTCTTTTGAGGTGCCCAATAAATGCTGAAAACTTTATGGAATGAACTGAGTCAACAGTCCACAACCAGAAGTGCTTTTCTATAGTTTTGTAAAGGAAGAAATTCATCTGCGAATGTGGAACTGGGCTTGATTCAAATTCTACTGGCGTTTTCACTTTATTGGAAAGTGATGCTTTGGACACTAACTCTGGGGGATATCAACCAAATAGTGGTATGAAAAGCAAGCGCCTGAACATCATCCTATATCTCTGGTCCAGTTGTTTCATATTTTCACTCAATCTCTAGTGACATAGCAAGGGTCATTCTAACCTGGATATTCCTTTCATAGGAAGGGAGTCCAAGAAATCAAACCCTTCCAAGCATTCAAGTGGGAGTCAGGCTTCCAACAAAACCAGGAAGAACCAACTTCCAAAGCAAACAAAGCACCTCATTCCCACCCTAGAAGAGGGGTGTTCACCCTCTTTTCTGCTAAAGATAGAGCTGGGGCCCTCCCTGGGAACTTCCTGGCTTTTATTAGTTTGCAATCCCAAATGTAACGTTTCAAAGGTTTTGTATTTGGAAGTGTGGGTGCGAAACTGCTTCCCTAATCACATCTTGCTGGGAGGAGCTCTGAACATCTGTATATGATTTAAAAACAGAGCATCCGGTTGGGATGTTTGGGGTGGGTGGGGTACCGTGTGTGTGTGTGTGTGTGTGTGTGTGTGTGTGTGTGTGTGTGTGTAAAGAAAAAAAACAGATCAAGATAGCTTTGAAATTTTGGGGTGGGTGGGGTACCGTTTGTGTGTGTGTGTGTGTGTGTGTTTGTGTGTGTGTGGTGTGTAAGAGGGAAAAGGATGAAACAGCAGGGCACATAAAGAAAAAAAAAACAGCAGATCAAGATAGCTTTGAAATTGAGCCTGCAAAAAATTAGGCAAAAATTACAAATGGCTAATTGCCTTGGCTCAGTTACACCTTTAATCAACAGCTCACCTCTTCCTCCTCCTACTCCACTTTTTGCACGAGTGATGAGGGAGAAAAAAAAAGAAAAAAGAAAATAAAGCCAGGGCATTTAAAAGACTTGAGCGATAAAGATCTCACCTAGAGCCCAAGGGACAAAAGCCATCCCAGCTAGATCAGCCCCATCCTTCCCTCCCTGACTCCCCATTGGGGGTTGGAAGAGGCAGTCGCACCCCAAAGTAGCTGCCAGGAAATCTGGCTTTCACCCAGCCGGGGATCAGGGCGCACTTCCAGCGCCCTTGTCACCCCCTATCCTAATTTGGGCACCCCCCATTTCCATGGGGAGCCGCTAGTTGGAAAAACTCCGCCGGCCCATTCATTCTTCATTGATACGGGGAGAATGAGCGTGTGGGTTAGGGAAGGGCTGGATTTTTTTTTTTTTTTTTGCAAGATTAAATACAGATCGATATTCTTTCCTCTCCTCCAATCCTGAATCACAGACTCGGCTAGTGGAAAAAAAAAGAAAAAGAAAAAGAAAACACAGCTAAAAAGAAATAAAGAAAAAGAGGAAAATTGACTCCCCTCGCTGCTCGAAAGCAAAGGCCGCTAGGCTTTTGTTTCCAAGCTGGGGGGCGGAGGGGAGGGACCCATTGCAACCGGCTAAGGGGCACGACTTAATCTCGGGGTTCGCTGCTTGTGCAATGCAACTGAGCTAAAAAACAAAAACAAAACAAAACAAAAAAACAGAAAAGCTCAGCCTCTTCCCTGAGACCCTCCAAGTTCCCCCCCCCAAAATCCAGGAGCTGAGCAAAGAAAGCAACACTTTTTCAAGAACAGTCCTGGGGCACCAACTGGACTGTCCCCCTTAAAGACTTCTCCTTTCTTTTTCCTAACTCCCTCATCCACCAGGCCGGAGCCAAATTTAGCCCTAGCCCCCCAATTCCTAGCAGCCGCCTAGGACCCCCCTTTGGGACTGACACCAGGGAACAAACCGAGTTAGCGGGACCAAGTCTTGCAGGAACGGCCGCTTTAAGGGCGCGGGAAGCGCGCGCCCGACGCCCGAGAGCCAGCCCGGGACGCGCGTTCCCGCGGTTCGCCTCCGCTGCGCGCCCCCGCGCGTTCCCGAGGCCGCCTTCGAGTCCACTGCGCGTGCGCGCGCCGCCGCTTCACTCGCGAGTCCCGCTCTCTTGCGCGCGCGCCGCCGCCGCCGCCGCTGCCGCCTAGGTCGCGCGCCCGGCTCGCTCTTTCGTGCACGCGCGCCACCGCCGCCGCGCGCGCTCCCGGGCCGGCTTTAAAGTCGCTGCCAGGCTCCAAGCTCACATGTTACTTCCTGTCTGGAGGGAGGCATGGCCACTTTGCAGCCCCGCGCTCCGCACAGCTTCCCAGCCCGCGCCGGAGCCCCAACTTTCAGGAGCATGGACTGAAGGCGTCCCAGGAAGAGAAGAGCCTTTGTGATTTCTTTTTCCTTCGCCCGATCTTCTTTTCTAGGGGTGCTCTTGGCTTCTTTCTCCTCCCAGCCCAGCCAGCCTCTTCCCTTCTTTTCCCCCCTTTTTTTTCCCTTTGCAAACATGCCTCCTTCCTTCCCGGGGCCCTGGAAGGAGCTGCCTGCTTAAAGAAGCCGAAGAGAGACGCCACCCACCACCTCCAGCCGGCTCTCGGGCTTGCATAGCCGCCGCCGATTCAAGTTGGGGGTGCCGCCCGCCTTTGCCTCGATTGCACCCCAAAAACTCCACTTGGGGGAACTCACTCCTCTTTTCTTTTTTTTTGGAAGAGCTCAAAGCAAGCCTTTTCTTCGCCCAGAATCGTCTTCCAGTGTGTCTCCGCCTTCCCGATCACTTTTTTGGGGAGAGATTTTTTTTTTTTGGTGGTGGGGAAACAACTCAAAACGCAGGGGTTGGGGTGGTGTAAGGGGGTCGATCGGTTGGTGCCAAGCCCTTGGGGGGGCTTTTTTTTTTTTTTTTTGCAAGGAAGCCAGAGCTTCATTCAACAAGTTTGAACCCACCCACCACCCACCTATACCCACCCCGCTGTTGCTGCTGCTGCTGCTGCACCCCGTTTTTCGGATGTGCGTTTTCGGACATGCGGAGGTTACTGGAACCGTGTTGGTGGATTTTGTTCCTGAAAATCACCAGTGCCGTGCTCCATTATGTCGTGTGCTTCCCGGGTGAGTTGGACTGACTTACTTGACTTGTAGGCGCCCCCCACCCCAAAAAAATGGGGGTCCCCTTTTACCCCCCTCCCCGGCCCTGGAGTGGTTGGTGGATGGAGTGGTTGGAGAGCGCGCGCTGGGTAAAGGGGAGATGCGATGCAGAGGAGTTGCCCCGGTACTGAGCTTCTCTTCTGGGCGCCTGTCTTGGGGAACCCTTGGAGAGGGAGAGGAGAGAGAGAAAAAGAGGGGGGATCTGGGGAAAAGAAAGGGATCCCTCTGCTGGATCTGGAGGCACTGAGGCTGGGGTTGGTGGTAGTGGAAAGAAAGGGTGAATTTGGAAGCTAATCAGGGGATGTGGGTTGTTTTTTTTTTTTGGTGGGGGGGAACAGGGAATTGAGGGGGTTCTACGCTTAGCTGGAGCTTGGGTAAAGGGGGAACCTAGGGAGCTGGAGCTGGGAGGTTTTAAAAAAGGCTTTGCACCCTGCAGGTCCTTGCAAAGACTCAGCCCCACTGGGGTAGCTTGCCTCTGGAGGGGCGCATATCCATCCAGCCTGCGCCCCGGTTCTCTTCTCCTGGGGATTGCAGGCAGGAACTCCTTAGGGGAGATGGCTTTGGCGCTCTCCGACTCTTTGTAGCTGCTGCTGTTAAGGCTGGGAAACTGGAGGCTGGCTTGGATATTTTTTTGGGGTGGGGGAATATTAGGATCCATCAGCCTGTGTCTTGGGGGGCTTGGGGTTCTGTGCCTATGCTGGGCTTGCAGGCAAGCAGCCTTCCCGGTCTTGGAGCTCCGGGTTGCGGACGATGTTAGGAAAAACCTCAGGTTCTCTCTCACAGACCCCCCCCCTTTATTTTTAACCCTGCAGCTCTGCTCTGCTGGGCAGTTGGGAGTAGGGGTGAGGGGTGGAGGGGGGGCTGCTCTTTGCGCGCGCTCTCTCTCCTCTCTCTCTCCCTTTATCTGTGCCCTTTGCAAGCAGTTTGCAGCTGGCGGACCTTTCTCGCCAGGTTAAGCCAGAAACAGTATTGGCCTTGGGTGACAGTAATAAATGACCACTCAATGCGCTTTGCCACTCCAGCGACCCTCCAACCTGCAGCCCTCCCATAGTGTCCCCCCTTTTCCCCCAGCCCCTTGCCCCTCTGTCCTGGGGAAGGGGAAGGGCCAGAACCCTCCAAAAAAACCTCCCACTTCTGCTGTCCTGCGCTCCTTGGATGCTGTCTGCCCCCCCCCCCCCGCATGGGGTGCAGGCCACGTCCTCTGCCCTAGCCAGGAAAAGGGGTGGCTAAAAAAATATACCTTTTTTTCATCCTTAAGAACAGAGAGATCTTCCCATTATTTTGACCCTCTTCTCCAGTTCTTGCATATTTGCCACGGGGGTGGGGGTTGTTCTTTGAACCCAGGCAAAGGGATGTGCCCCCGAGTTTCTTCTCTTTCTGGTCCCCGCAGCCGGTTCATGATTTTGGTGCAGCGGTTTCCCTGAGCTCTTCAGCCTTGCGCCTAGGAGCAGGGCGCGGGCTGGCTGCGCCTTGGTACCCGCATGGGGGACTTGGTCTCGGGGGTGGTGATCTTGAGGGGCAGAGAAACGTGCAAAGCACGTTTATTATTTTCCTAAGGCACCCCTCTTTTTGCTGCACAACCTCCTGCTCTCCATCAACTCACAAAGCTTTTTGCCATAGAAGCCACCTCCTGTCCAATGCTGAGCTAGGACGTGCTCTCCCTGTGGCCCGGGTGTGTCCAGTGTCCAGCTTCCCCTGGCAGTTGGGGGGCTGCAAGGACTTCTATTAAGTGCTTTTCTACCCCTTAGCCTGCCACAGCTCAGTCTCGACGCCGAGCATCTGCTCCTTGCGGACTTTGATTTTGTGCCAGGGACTTGCCCGCTGAGTAAGGCTCAGGTGTGCGTCCAGAGGTCGTGCTTGGAAAGGGTCTTATTTTAATGGGGGGCTGTGCATTCCTCAGAGGAGTTTCAAATATTCACCCTGCACCCTCTTTTTTTCTTTAACCCCGTGTCTGCTGTTAGTGGGCCGGCTGTTATTTTTTTCTTTCTCTTGGGGTCTGTGTGCTCCAAAATGAGACCACTGGAGATGCTTGCTGCCTTCCAGGGGGGTTTGCACAATATCCATCTCTTTTGCATTTGGCATTTGGTTCCCACGGAGCCAGGAGCGTGTCGGAAAGGGCTGGGGGTCCAGGGATCAGCCCAGGGCAGAGCAGATTTGGGGTGGGAAAAGTGGCGGTGGAGACGGTGCCACATAAGCCTTTGGAACCAGGCAAAGTTAAAATGTCACAGTGGCTCAGATGCCTGTTTTCTGTTTTCCGAAGGTGCTGCGGCGCCACTGGACCTCAGGGGGCGCCCCTGAGCCACTTGTCAGGGCTAGGCCACCTCCTCTGGCCCTCTAGGTCCCCCTATTTGCAATAGGTCGACTGTGTGTATGTGTGTGGGGGGGGTGTCCTGTGGCGAGGCTCTGAGGTTCAAGACTCTAAAGATGCACCATGGTGAAAAAAAGATGGTCCCAGCTCACTGACCCTCTTAACCCAAATTAAACTGGGAATTGCAGTTTGTTTGGGGAGGATTGATTATTCCCCCCCTTTAAGTTGACACCATCTTGGGAAGTGCTTATCCAATTGATGCGAAGAATAAAACATGCCTCTGGCCTTGAATTAGGATTCTCTTTGTGAAGGTTCTTGACCAGAAGTGCTTTATTATGATTTTTTGCTGCTTTTCAGGATGGGGCTTATTTTTTTTTTTTTTTTGCTTTCCTGGTTCAGGAAACATATATACATGTGTGATGTCTAAGCCCTGGCATGAGACTTTTCCCAGTGGATCACCAGTAGGGCAGGTGTGGGATCCGTGGGGCATATCATGTTTCAAGTGAGATTTTTTTCACTTTCCAAAGCAGAAAAAGTGTTAGCACACATGATATAGCAGGCTATAGAGTTCCTTTTTCTCTTGCAGGAAAAGATCTGAAATTAGAAAAATATAAGTGGACTCCTGTGACTCCCCCCCCCCCCCCCCCCCGAGCTGCGACGATCGATTCACTTTGCCCCCATTTTTAATACTTTCCCCAGGTTCTTCAACCCCCTCGTTAAAGCACATCTTGCACATTGTTTAATTAAGCATTTGCTATATGCTGCTACTGAGTTTTAGTGCTTCCGATAGGAGGGATATGCCATATGTTACCTGAGCAGGTTAGCATTTAATGTGTTTTTTATTGGTAAGCTATTGAGCAGAAACAATTTTTTTTTTTTATTGATTTTTCTCTCCACCCACGGAGTGAATCCCTTCTCTTTGAATCTGATGTTTTGTAACGTAATTACATTACATATAGGAGGCTGATGTTGAAAACACTTCAGATGGATCAGCTGTGTGCTGTGTACCTTGGATATGTCAGAATTGCGGGAGCTATGATTGATGTCTAGTGAATTTCCCTCTAGGCTCTCTCCATGTATTTGCATGTGCGGGCTTTGCAAAGTGGGCATCCTTGATGGCCTAATTAGAAAAAATGCAAAAGTAATATCTGGAAGTCAGCAGTCTTTTAAGAGAAGGAATGAAGCACCTCCAGTTTTCTCTTCTCAACTCCCAGTCTTAATGGGTCTTGTTTGAAAAAAGAAGATCTGGGGGTCAGAAAGATGGCACGCAGGGCTGGAGCCCATATGGGAGCCTGGGATTTCATTCTTTTTTTTTTTTTTTTTGGTTTTTGGGCCACACCCGGCGGTGCTCAGGGGTTACTCCTGGCTATCTGCTCAGAAATAGCTCCTGGCAGGCACGGGGGACCATATGGGACACCGGGATTTGAACCAACCACCTTTGGTCCTGGATCAGCTGCTTGCAAGGTAAACGCCGCTGTGCTATCTCTCCGGGCCCGGGATTTCATTCTTGGCACTGCTGGGTCTCCCGAGTCTTGCCAGGCTGTGGTCTTAAAAAAATCATTATTCTTAAAAACAAAACAAAACAAAAAAAACATGATCCAACCTCTTTGACTCAGGTAGGGAATAAAATCTTTGACACTTCTTTCTTCTAACCAGCGTTCATAATACAGAATACATGAAGTCAGAGCATTGATATAAATAGGAATAATAGGACATTGTGGAAGTAGTGAAAGCTGCTGTTGACAGAGGCAGAGAGATAGGCAAAGGGACTAATAATAAAGTCTAAGCATTTCCCCTTAATTATGTACCAGTTTTCATTGAATAAAAGATTATATTGTTGTTCACATGAAGGGTTATAGGGCGTGTTTAATCATTTAATTTAGCGAAACAAAACAATCCTTTTAGACTTTATTCTGAAAAACTCCTAAATGAATGTAATACAGCGAGTTATGTAGACGTACACTAGTGGTGATGAACTTTCTTGCCTTATATAAGATCATTTGTTTATTTTATTTTATTTTATTTTTTTAATGGGTCATACCCAGCAGCGCTCAGGGGATACTCCTGGCTCTGTGCTCAGAAATCGCTCCTGGCAGGCTCAGGTGACCATATGGGATATCTGGATTCGAACCACCGTCAGTCCTGGATCTGCTGTGTGCGAGGCAAACGCCCTACTGCTGTGCTATCTCTGCGGCCCAAAGATTTGAGAATAATTACTGTTAGGGACCTTCTCCTATCTTACTCCCTCTTCTTTTCAAAATACTTTTTGACTCCGACAATGTTACACATACATTAACTTATTGGAGTTGAAGGCAAATTGCTTTTACAGGTACAGCATGATGCGCGGTTCCTGTAACACTTTCCTAGCACTGAACTCAGAGTAATTCTTAAGCACTGCAAGGGTGTGGCCCTCCTCAAAAAAAAAAAAAAATATATATATATATATATATACATACACACACACACACATATCCCAAAACCCCATTATATTAGTGTTGCTAGTACTTTGCTGCTTTCTTTTCTTCTTGGCAAAAATAAATTTTTGTAATCTGAATTTCCAGTTAGTATTTTACTTCTAGGATGCGGGACAATGCAATGCCATTTCTAAGCAGGGAAAAGATTATATTAACGGTGAGCCTTTTGAATTGCGAGATTAAAAATTGTGGTTAATAGTTCCCCCTTGGGCATACCTTTCATGTAGTCACAGTGCATAAACAGAGCTTATGGGAGAAATTGAGAGCATCTGTATGAAGCTGTTGCAAATGGCCTCGGTGCTCGACAGTTAGGCAGAAGCCTTTAGTGCACTTTGGTTACAGGTTGGCCATGATTGGATGAATGATGCTAATCACTGAGACTGTAGTTTGGTTTCTACCTGTATAGATGATGAAAAAAATCTGTATTTCATAAAGTGAGGGAAGCTGAGGAAATGTGCCCGGTCGTACTTTCAGTTCTCCCCTGGGCTTGATTTAGGCAAAGTCAGAGCTGTTGGTAAAGGGTTTTGAAAAGTGAGAAACATTCTTCTGAGAAAAGCCTGCCCCCAGCAGGCAGTGAAAGCTTGTGGAATTCTGTAGCTGCCACCGAATTGTATGAATGACATTAAGTCTAACAAAATAATTGCAGATGATTTCAACTGGAATATCCCTGTTTCCCTCTGGGTGATATGGGAATGACTATATTGTTTTTACAAAGAACCTAACCCAGGATGTGGGCAGTGCTTTGTATATTTTGAACGTCACATCTATTTTTTTTTTTTTTTAGTAAAAGAAGTGTGTTATTGACTCAAGCAAAAAACTTTCATGTGTTTTACAAGCTCTTCTCATATCCCCTTATTTTCTTCTTTAACTTTTATCTTATTTTTATTTTGTTTTGGGGTCACACCTGGCGATGCGCAGTGGTTACTCCTGGCTCTGCACTCAGGAGTTATTCTTGGTGGTGTTCAGGGGACCATAAGGGATGCCACTGGGGACTGAACCCCAGTTGTTCACATGCAAGGCAAGCACCCTACCAGCTGTACTATGCTCCAGCCCCTTGAATTTTTAAGATATATGATTTTGGATGGGGAGGGTGTGTTTCGGGTATAAGGCTGTATGCTGGTGATCCAACCAGAGTTAACCATCTTGCAAAGCAAACATTATCTCTCCCAGCCTTCACTATTGTGCAGGTCTCTTTAAAAATACATCTCAGGATTTGGGATGTAGCACAGTAGTTGGGTCCATGACCCCACAAAATATGTTCTGATTTATAGGGCACTTACCTTGCACACGGCTAGCCCAGTTTAATCCTCAGCAGCTCATATGATTCCTTGAGTGGTGAGCTAGGAATAAGCCATGAGCACCTCCGGATGTGGCCCCCATCCAAAATATAATTTGTGGTTTGTTCATATTATGAGAAGCATTGTGTGATTTATGGCTGATGGCTGTGCAAGATTGCTTTAAGTAGCTAGCGGGCTCTGTGTGCTATTGTCTCCTACAGAGATCTATAATTGGAGAGGCCTTTTTATCTGGTATCTTTCATAGGAAGATGGAGTTTTGACAGAAAAAAGACAGACCATTGACCTTTAAACAATTTGGGTTTGAACTGCATGCATTCATGTAGATGTAGGTTTTCTTATAAATGACAAGACCTTTCAGTATCAATGAACAGATGAATGTAGTCTGTAAATGCTTTTTCTCTTAAGAATTGTTTTTTAGGGAGGTGGGGGACAGGTCTTGTTTGTGGCTACAAACAATGCTGGCAATGCTTGGGAGGTTTCCCACAGATGATCATGGGACCATGTGGTGCTGGAAAATGAACTCAGGCTCCTGTTCTTCACACGCCTCTCTGGCCCTCTTAAGGTTTTCTTTGGCTTCCATTATTCTTTATTTCAGAACACAGGAACTATATATAACATACAACATGTTGTTCATTGGCTTTTTGATATTTTTGATATTTTCTTTGTAAGTTTTTATGTTGGGAGAACCACAACTGGTGGTGCTCAGGGGCTACTTCGCCTTGGTGTTCTGATTGCTCTTGGTGGTGCCTGGGGACTCTGTGGTACTAGGGATTAAACCCCGGGGCTCCAGCATACAAAGCAAGTGTTCAGCCCTTTGAGCTTTCTCCTTGGTTCCTAATAATTTTTTTAAGAAGTCAAAAGTTAGGCTGGAGAGATACTACAAATTAGGGCATTTGTCTTGTACATGGCTGGCCCGATTAGAGCTCATATTCCATATGGTCCCTGAGCCCTGCTAGGAGTAATCCCTGAATTTAAAGATAGGAGTAAAATCAGCACAGCTAGATGTGCTGCTAACCCTCTCCCTGCATTTGGCTTATCATTTCTTTGCCTCTGACCATCTAGTTTTCAAAATTTAACTGTGTGATGGCTTACCACTCCTATACAGGCTTAAAGGCTTTTTTTTTAAATGTCTATTCTGATATGACATTATGATCTTATAGTTTCTGTTATTTATTTATTTATTTATTTATTTATTTATTTATTTATTTATTTATTTATTTATTTATTTATTTATTGGGAACCCCAGCAATGTCCAGCAGTTACTTTTGTCTCTGCACTCTTGGGTCACTCATGGCAGTGTTCAGGGACCATACACATGCTGGGGATTGTACCCAGGTTGGCCACATTAAAAAAAGCAGGAATCCTACCCACTGTACTATTATTTATAGTGACTTTTAAAATAAAAAAGATTTGGAGGGGTTGGATAGCTAGCTTAGCAGACTTCTTGTATGCAAAATAAAGGTTTAATTCCTGGCACTGCGCTGAAAAACAGAGGTAGGACAGCTTCAGAGCACTGTTGGGTGTGGTCAAAAACAAAAAAGGATTAGGACAGGGGATAAAGTACCTTAAATCTTTGCTGCGCGCGCGCGCGCGCGTGCGCGCGCACACACACACACACACACACACACACACACACACACACACATACGAGAATCACTGAAATTTTGTTTTGTGCTATTTTGTTTTTAGGTCACACCTGGCAGTGCTTAAGAGTGTGTAACTCTATGGGGCCGGATAGCATGGAGAGGCGTTTACCTTTCATGCAGAAGGTCATTGGTTCGAATCCCGGCATCCCATTTGGTCCCCTGAGCCTGCCAGGAGCGATTTCTGAGCAAAAACAACAAAAAGAAAGAGTGTGTAACTCCTAGATCTACACCCAGGAATTACTTCTGGATTTGCTCAGGGGACCATATAGAATGTAGGGATCAAACCAGGCCTGTTTTGTGCAAGGCTAGTACTTTGTCTCCAGTACTATCTATCCAGCCCTTGCATCTTAAAAACAAAAACAAACAAACAAAAAAAACACAAAACATCAGCATAGAGCCAACACATTTTTTTTAGGAGCTCAGAACTTGCTCTTTTCATTTTTTCCTTCAACCTTGGTAGCTGTGGATAGTTGTGCAGAATATAATGAAGCACATGAGAGTAAGGTCTCTGGAACTAGCCTGTCTTTGGCCAGTATTAATAGTGCTTAGACTGGACAGGTATTTAACCTTTATGGCTTGCTTCATTGCTTCCACACTCTGTGATAGAGCATAAGAGGTAATATCTGATTCCTAAGTTTTTGTGAGACTTGAATGAGAATGCATGTCAAGGACTTAGCACTGTTCATGGTTAAAAATTTTAGAAACAGCATGTGTGCCTTTTCCCCGTTCACACTAAGCAATTCTCAGACATCAGCTAGAGGTCACACTGATTCTGATTCTCTTTAGAGATAGCATTGGATTCTACAGGTTTAGAACCCAGTCTCCTGGGATAATCAATCTTCCACTTACCACAAAGAAAAATGGAAATGCAGGGGCTGGAGCAGTGGCGCAAGCAGTAGAGTGTCTGCCTTGCACATGCTAACTTAAGACGGACTGCAGTTCGATCCCCCAGCGTCTCATATGGTCCCCCAAGCCTAGAGAAATTTCTGAACCCATAGCCAGGAATAACCCCTGAACCTCACCGGGTGTGGTCCAAAAACAAAAACAAAAATAAGGAAAATAGAAATGCAGAAGTTTAGGTTGTTTCCTATGCTTCTGATTAAATTCTTTATAGACTTGGGTTCCAACACCATCCTCCCCCTTCCCATAGAGTCAGCAGTGACTTGTGCTTTTCTCTGACTACCTTGATGCCATACATTTGCAAAATGGGCTCACAGAACTAGGAGAGACATTTCCCTTTGAACAGTAAGGCTTTATCATACAAGGATGTAATTCCTGGAGCAGCCATGAAGAAGAGATGCATAAAGAAATCCCTGGGAAAAAGGGAGCGAGGCTTACCTACACGTTCACATGCCCAAAGTTCCACGTGTTCCCCATCCTGGCCTTTTTGGATTTGCATGGAGACTTAATTACTGAATCTTGATTGTTGAGCTCAGTTGATGTGGAGAATGATTCAACCTATACTTTCCTCCCACCCTTGTGTCAGAGGGATGGGACTGGAAGTTCTCACCCCTACCCACTCATAGCAACTAGCCTAACCTTAGATGGGGGCCCTGAAGTCACTTCATTAACATAATAAAACACCTCAGTTGTCTTGCTTGGGAACTAGAGTTTTAGGAACTCTGCCAGAAAAAGGATGAAAACCAAATTCCTATTTGTAACTCATAACATCACAGTAATAGGAAGTGCTCAGTAAAATTTTAAACTTTATGCGTACGAAAGAGGCAGGGCAATGGAATGTAATGATGAAAACACTTTGGAAATACTTACAACTGTGTATATAATTTTTAAAACAAATTTTAGAAGGCCATACTCAGCAGTGCTCAGGGTTTACTCCTAGCTCTGTGTTCATGGATCACTTCTGGAGGTTGGCTATGTACAAGGCAAGTATCCTACTTGCAATAATATCTATCTTTGATGGACTTCATCTGTTCAGATGAACAGTTGTTCAGACTAACAATGCTCAACTCCTGGTAGGCTCAGGGGACCATATGGGATGCCGGGGATGAAACTTGGGCCAGTGGCGTGCAGGCAAACACCTTATCTGCTGTGCTGTTGCTCCGGCCCCTGATGGACTTTTACACCTGATTTAATATGGAGCATGAAGAGGCATAAAGATTGGCACAAGGACTTTCCATGTAAAATTAAGGCAGCTAGTTATATTTTTGAAAATAAGATGTAAATGAAGTATTGATAACTTTTCACTTACATTGCGAGATCTCTAATTTCAGTTTTAGCTGGAGTCAGAGAAAACAATAGGCAGACTTGCACACAGCTGACGTGGTTTCCATCCCAGGAGCCCTATATGGTTTCATGAGCACCTACAGGAATAATGATTTCTCAGTTTAGTACCAATAGTAAGCCGTTGTTGGATGTGGCCCCCAAAACTAAAAATCAAAATAAATAAAACGTTACAAAAAATCGAAATAAAAATTAAAGTAAAATTGGAGAAATGTTTTCTGCATCAGTGAGTCTCTGAGGTTCCTGTTTGATGTTATTCCTTGTAGAAATAGACTAGGGCCAGGAGAGATAGCACAGCGGCATTTGCCTTGCAAGCAGCCGATCCAGGACCAAAGGTGGTTGGTTTGAATCCCGGTGTCCCATATGGTCCCCTGTGCCTGCCAGGAGCTATTTCTGAGCAGACAGCCAGGAGTAACCCCTGAGCAATGCTGGGTGTGGCCCAAAAACCAAAAAAAAAAAAAAAAAAAAAAAAAAAAGAAATAGACTCTAGGCCATATATCCTGAGACGCTGATTCATTGCTCTTTAATATCTGGACAGTATAGGAAGCAAGGAGAATATGCCTGCTTGCTACTGTCATTCATTTGAGGGGGGCACACCTGATGGTGCTCAGGACTAACTCCTAGTTCTGTGTTCCACGATCACTCGAGTGACCCTAAGGGATGCTAGGCATTGACCCAGGTTGACCGTGTACAATACCAGTGTCCTCCGTGCTATACTGTCATATATGGGGTTAATCTCACACATTCTTCCCTTCCCTCTATTATGTTATTGTGACAACCAGGGGTTCCACACATACTTGGTTTTGGCTCATGTACATTTTTAGTTAGGGCGCTTACCTGGGACAATAATTTAAACTATGGTGCTATGGTGCTCATTAGGTGCACATTTCTGGTTGTGTGAATATATATGAACACATATGTCAGTGGTGTGTTGAACTATGGTGCTCATCAGGTCGCACATTTCTGGTTGTGTGAACATATATGAATACATATGAACATACGTGAACACACATGCCAGTGGTATGTTCTAAAATTGGCTTGCAAAACCAGGGATCTTAGGTTGGTAAAACTGCCCGGATAGTATCTATGCATCCAGGGATGGAATTTCATGCCTCATGCTTGCAAAGCAGGTGCCACGATACCATCATCTACCTCCTGGGCCTCATTTCTGGCTTTTAATTTTGTGCCACCGAAATTTGGATCCTGCTTTTATTTTGCTCTTGTATGACACCTGAACACACTGCCTCCCTATTGCCATGGATTCACACCTACAGAGCATAGGAGAACCACATACTGTGTAGAGTGCCTGCCTTCTAATCAATTTTTTGCAAACTGAAATCAGCATGATGGTTTTTCTGGCCACACACAACAACATGTGATTTTTAAACTACTCGACAGCTATTTTGGGGCAGTAGCAAAATGACACAGTTGGCTGCTGAAATCTAGCAGCTCAAAAAGAAGAAATGAAAGCATAGTTCATCGAATATGTAACACTTCCATGCAAGAAAATAGGACAACTGGTCTTATTTTTGGGTCTGTGATACTATTTTCCTAACCAGAATGAAGCCAGTTGTCAATGGATAGAGTAGCGAGTACACTTTTGAGGAATTCATTCTTGTAATAGGATACCAGGGAGTATGAGAATTATTGTATTTTTGCAGTCTTACAAAATTTTACAGTGTACTTAAATAAGATAAACTTAGAACTCTGGGATAGTTTGGATAGGAGCATAGATATTTTTTGGAGGGGAGAGCATATCTGGTAGTCTTCAGGGGCTTTTCTAGCTCTGTGTTGAATGGATGCTCAGGGAAACAGGTGATAATGTCGGTGATGGAACACAGAGCTGCTGCATGCAGACCATGTGTTCTGGCCTTGGAGCTATTTCCTTGGCCTTGGCATAAGAAGTTTACCAACTATAAGGGCCGGAGAGATAGCACAGAAGTAGTGCAGTTTGCCTTGCATGCAGCTGACTCAGGAGTTACCTAGTTTGATTCCTTGCTTCTCATATGGTCTCCTAAGCCTGCCAGGGGCGTTTTCTGAGTGCAGAGCCAGGAGTAACCCCCGAGCACCACTGGTGTAGCCCCCAAACCAGTTAATCAGTCAATCAGTCAATCAATCAATAAAGTTATTTTTTAAAAAAAGTTTACTGCCCACCCAGGGACACCAAAACAACAACAACAACAAAAAACACCAAACAAACAAACAAACAAACAAACAAAAAGATGTTTACCAACTATAGACACAAAGTCTAAGTCAGTGAGGATTTTTTTTGTTGTTAGTGAGGATTTTTTTTAAAGAGTCACATTAGTTACGAATCACCAAAAGGATTATTTATGAAGCAGTGATTACCTTATTTTTCGCTCTCTAAGACACACATAGTTTTTAGATGCTCTCCTCCCCTGTACTCAGGCTTCATCTTCAGGTGACATTCACTCCATAGGGCACACTCTTTTTTGGGGTAGAGGAGAAGTGCTTCTATGGTATGAAAAATACGGTATATATAAATCATTATCTGTTGACAATATAATACCACTTTCCCCATGATTTTCAGTCCTATGAGTAGGGAGGCAAAGCTTCTAGGATCTGTCACCAGGTAACTGCCCTGTCTTGAGCAAATTGTTCAATGTTTCGAAGGATTGTGTTTCAGGGGGGGCATTCTGAGAGTTAGATTTATATGTCTCATCTGAACCACAATGAGAATCAGAGGCTGGGCTTGGCATTCTTGCTTACAGCATACGTTGGGCAAGTTGCCATGGTTTTTTAACCCCTGAAAGGAACAATGATTTTAACAATCCACTCTCACCAACTATTTGCCATTTACCTAGGCACTCTGTCTAAATTTTAATATGCCTTTTAATCCTCCCTACAAGAGGACAGTATGACTGCTCCCCCTCCCATCCCCACTTTTTGGGGAATTAGCTCAAACTGAAGGACGATATCACATGATCAAGGCCTTGCTTTGTAGTGAGTCTCTCCAGTCTATAATTTGTTTCTAATCAGTGCAGGATTATTTTCAGTATGACTTCTTGCTTTTTTTTGTTTGAAAGCTGTTTTTCTTAATTGTACGGGAAGGCCCAGGAAATGATCCATCTTTTTTGTATTTCGTCCTACTCTTCCCATGTAAGTATGGACTATAAACAATGGGTGAAATAAAGGTGTCTTTGTATTTGCTACAATTAAATAAGGAAGTAAAGCAATTAGCATAGGATTTTTATTTGGTTACAGTGAAGAGATGACCTTTCAGTAAATTAACTTTACTTCTGAATTAACTGATAATAACTACATAGAGAGAATTTGTATTGTGTTGATTTTTTTTTTTGACTCCTTCAAAGTGATCTAAATTGATTTTGCTCATAACTTGAGGACTGTTATTTGGGGCCTTTTAGTATGGCTCCATTATAATAATGAGGTATTATTAGTATCCCGTGTATCATTTAAATGTAGCTCTGACTCACGATCGCAGGAAAAGGTCTGAGAGAGAGTTGTACTTGGCAAAGGATGGTTTACATTCTGACTTGTACTCTGGAGTTAAGAACTAGCCATGGGAGCCTGCCAAGCCAGCTGTGTGATCTGGGCAGTTTCTTCAGGCTTGTTTTCTTTACTCTTAACTAAATGGTGTCTGAAATACTTGTGGAGTTTCAGGGATTGCTGATTTCAGGCTGGACAGTCAAATGCCCAGTGTGTTTTTGGGTTATGATTCCTGAGATGTACTTGTTAACTTTCCTCTGAGAGTTTACTTCCCGAGGCGCCTGTCTCCAACCCTTTGATTATCTTGCAGACCTAGCTCAGAATATCCAGAGGGAGCAGCAAACCAGGTAGCGAGTAGATCTTGGTTAAAAGAATGCCTATAGCTGTTTTTGTTGTTAAATCGTCCATCCACCGTATTTCTCCTGGATTTCAGGCAAAAAGGGAAGCCTGTTTTTGCCATCGAAGCTGGTTCTGGCCTTTAAGATTTGTTTCATGTTCTTTATGACTGGAATAGTGGCGGCAAGATTCTTTGTGTAGAAACAGGACACAAGATTTGTTCTGGATCTTGTGTCTTTCTCTGAAAAAGACAACTAGAGAAAGCTGCCATGTGGAGGTCTGGGGATTACATCCGGCTAGCAAATGCTCTGTTTGACCATCCTGTGTTTAAAAGAAAAACACTGAATTCAATATCGGGCTATGGAGCATTCATGTGATTTGAACAGGGTGTGCAAAGTTCTTGCAGTGTCTGGATGCTGTTCTAGGTATGGGTGGAGGGAAGGCATTATTAACCAAATAGATGCAGACTCTTGTCCTCCCGGGAGATTCCTATATATTGCACTGGGCTAATAGAAAATCTGAATTACTTGGGAAAAACTGGGAATTATTTCAACCAGTGATTCTTGCCTGTACTCTTGCCTGACAACAATCGGCTGGAATAAATAGTGGCTGCCCCCTTGAGACAAGCTCTCACTTAGCCCACAGTGCTTATTTACAATACGCAGCTGGTCCCTGGTGACGTTTGCCACTCGAGTATAGGTGATTGCTAGATTTCTTCTTGAGGAACAAATATTATTATGGGTGCTTGTTTTGAGGTTTTATAGTCCCCAGATTGGTTGTGTGGAAAGGCATAGATGTATGTACATGTTACTACATTGTTGGCTAACATAATGATTTTATTCCTACCAGTAAGGTTCATCAAACTGAACCCCTTTGCAAACCACCTGCTGCTTGTATGTCATATCCCTAGGGATAGGCTTGATAGTGCTTTGAGAGCTATGTAGAGCTAGGGCTCAAACTCAAGACTTTTTTTTTCCCTTTTTCGATTTTGGGTCACACCCAGCAGCACTCAGGGATTACTCCTGGCTCTGTGCTCAGAAATTGCTCCTGGTGATTTGGCTCAGGGAACCTTATGTCATGATGGGATTCGAACCACCGTCTGTCCTGGATTGGCTGTATGCAAGGCAAGTGCCCTACCATTGTGCTATCTCTCCAGCCCCTCAAGATCTTTTTCATGCCAGGCATGTACTCTAACCTTCTGAATTATCTCTGGGACCTCCAGTCAATTTTTCATATTTTTTGAGGGCCCACCTGGCATTGCTATACGGGAGGCCTACTTTCAGGTTGAGTTTGGAAATTATGCAATCCTGGGTATTGAACTTAGTGTCTTACCTGCACACAGCATGTTTAGCTGTCATTCTGGCCTGAGTTAGTAGTTTTTTACATATGGTGTTTATACTATTTTTTGGCACAAAACTTCCATGCATGGATTTCCAGTACATGATAGAAACCACATTTAAAATTTTCCAACAATAGGGGCTGGAGTGATATAGCACACTGCAGGGCATTTGCCTTGCATACAGCCAACCCAGGACAGGTCCGGGTTCTATCCCCCAGCATCCCACATGGTCCCCCGAGCCTGCCAGGAGTTGTTTCTGAGTTCAGAGCCAGGAGTAATCCCTGAGCGCCGCTAGGCGTGGCCCCACAAGTAAAAATTAAAAAAGAGTTTTTTTCCCCCAACAATAACTTGAAAGCCTAATGATCTGGGATTGGAGAGAGAGTGCAGCAGATAGGGTGCTTGTTTTACATGCAGTTGACCTGGGTCCAATCCCCAGAGAACCAGGAGTAAGTCTTGCCCTCAAAAGAAAACCCCAAATCAATCCATGAACGTTTAACTTAATATATATTGAGTAGAATGGACAGCTTTGAGCAGATGTAAGGTTTAAGATAGTGATTCCATAACTAATTCTATCATGTGATCATTATAATATGTTCTCATGCCTTTTTTGAATATGTTAAAGAGCCTAAGTAGACTATTTGATCTTTGAGGGCAGGATCTCAGTCCTACTATCTTCTGAAGATGGTAGTCATGTTTGAGGACAATAGAATGGATTTTTTTTTTTCCTGAGGGTATACACTGTGGTGCTCAGGGGTTACATTGATTCTTTTGGTTTGGGGGCCACACTCAATTGTGCTCAAAGGTTCCTCCTGGCTCTACACTTTTACTCTTGGCAATGCTTGGAGGACCATATCAGATGCCAGGAATTGAACTCAGGTTCATTGCTACGGTTGTGCCTTAGCTACTGTACTATCTCTGGCCCCTACAGAAGTTATTTCTGTAGTGCTCATCAGGGGACTATATGCTGCCGGGGACCTGCCATATACAAGGAGGCACTCTCACTGTTTCCACTATCTCCTTATCCTTATATAGATTATTAAAAAAAAAAGAAAAAAACGATTACAGTATATTTCAGAAACTATCGAAGTCATTAAATGTGGCTTTTAGAAATTTTACATTGCCCTCTCTTAAGAAGTCCAAAATCAGGTTTTTTTTTTTTTTTTTTTTTTTGATTTTTGGGTCACATCCAGTAGTGCTCAAGGGTTATTCCTGGCTCCATGTTCAGAAATTGCTCCTGGCAGGCACGGGGGACGATATGGGACGCCGGGATTCGAACTGATGACCTTCTGCATGAAAGGCAAACACCTTACCTCCATGCTATCTCTCCAGCCCCAAAATCAGGTTATTTTATGTCCCATAAAGGAATTAAAGAATTGTCATAGTGTTTAAAATTGATCCTTAAAAATAGGTAGAAACAAAAACTTTTTTTTTCTGCAGTTATTAGCCATTAAAGGTACCTACAACTAAAGGCAAGACCTGTTCCAAGGGTCAGTAGTTTATGAGCAGAAGAGTTATGTTTGAAAGGTCATAAATATCTCCCCGTTTTTAGACAACTTGGTACAAATTCTATAAGTCTGGTGTTCTTGCATCAGAAATGATCTTGGCAGTAGTATTGATCCAGGAGAAGCAGGCATACTTAATTCTGCTTTAGTGATTCTGAAAACGAAGGCATGAGGTATGTAGAGGGCAGCAGAGTCTCTGAGCTAACTGTGATGCTGAAGATGAACATGGCTCTGTTGGTTAGTAATGGTTTTGAATTGGCTGCTTTAGGAGAAAGGCTTCCCTACACCAGTTTTTTTTTTTTTTTTTGCTTGAACATGCATTGGTTGACCATGGTGTCTAATGCCAACCGGCAGGCAGATGTGGAAGATGCTTTGAAAAGCTGGTGGCTTTGAATGTTCTTAGGCAGAAGTTAAGTTCCCTGGGGCTGGATAGATAGCACAGCAGTAGGGCATTTGCCTTGCAAGCAGGCGATCCAGGACAGAAAGTGGTTCGAATCCAGGCATCCCATATGGTCCCCCGAGCCTGCCAGGAGTGATTTCTGAGTATAAAAGCCAGGAGTAAGCCCTGAGTGCTGCAGGGTATGACCCAAAAACCAAACCAAACTAAATCAAAACAAAAAAAGTTAAGTTTTTCAAAACACATTTGTTGAAACCTGTCCTATTTTATTCTTTTTCCAACCAACTGCTTTTTTTGTTTGTTTAAAAAGAAATGGGATTTTTATTTTTAGTTTATAAATGTATAACGGTAGTGAGTAGAGGGTGTGAAAAATCACTGGACAGTTCTAGACATCAGCTCCTCATTTTCTCACATTGGTCAGTTTGCTGGAATTCTTTCATGTGATGGAGGCTGGACAACTCAGGCATTTAAGTTCTTTCTGGATATTGTTTAGGATGGGCATTTTAAATGAAAAACTTCTTTGAGGAGGCTACTGGTCCTTGATGTTCCTTCTGCCCTTTCTTGTGCTGCCTAATAGAGAGAATATTGATTTTTGCGGAATCGAGTGGAGGTGTAAGTATTTTGACCCAATAAAGGAGTTTGTGGAAATAATTTATATACCTGGGTACTTTTTCAGTAGGGGATTTGAGGAAATGAGATTTGAATCAGGTAGATTTTGGATGAGAAAGGCCAGTGACAAACCCATGATGTTTAAAGAATTGTACAGCTCTATCTAGTTAAGTAACTGGTCCTAGTTAGTGAATCCTACCTTTGTCTCTGCCACTTTGGTCTAGTTGCTTTATTGACTTTCTCATCTTAATAATAAAATGGGGATTATGAGTTTTAACCTTTAGAATCTTTGTAACAATTCTATGAGATTAAGTGTATTAGGCACCCAAAAGAGCATTAGGCACCCAGATATTATAAATGATACCTGCCTATAATAGCCGCTGCTCAGGATTTATAAGAGAAAAGCTGGCATAAATATGCCCTCAATTTAATGCCATGTAATTCAGTGAAGTGGTTAGAGAGCTGGAACCCAGGGAGATCTGAGATTCACAATTAAGGAAGTGTTGGAACCAGAGTTTGAATTTGGGCTTTCTTTCTTTTCTTTCTTTTTCATTTCTTTTTGGGTGTTTGGTTCATACCCAGCGGCTCTCAGGGGTTAATCCTGGCAGACTCAGAGGACCATAATGGATACTGGAATTGAACTCGGGGCCCTTTTGGTTGGCCACGTGCCAGGCAAACACCCTCCCACTGGGCTATCACTCCAGCCCCTGAACTTGGGCTTTCTGTTATTACCACACTTCATTCTCTGCTCTCCGATGTGCAGCAGTGAGTGAATTTAAGGCACACTTATGATAAGGATCATTTGTTTGTTTGTTTGGTTGATTGGTTTTGGGCCCACTGTGCTCGGGGCTTATTCCTGGTTCTTCACTCACAGATTATTCCTAGTGGATTTAGGGGACCTGATGGGGTGCCAGCTATTGAATCTGGGTCAGTAATGTTCAAGGGAAGTGAACTATCTCTGTCCCCGATGATCCTTTTTTATCAATGGGTTTACCAAAGATGACTTAGGTTTTTCATTTGCTCTCTGGGTTCCAAGTTTGAATAAATAAATTTTGTTTTTCAGCACTGAAATGACCCTGTATGAGTAGAATATCCATGCCTTGCTGTATAGTTCTTTGTTAATGTGAGGCCCCAACATTTATTTTTCCTGAGCGCATACATTTGGTGCGAGTCTGGATCTCATGAGTTTAACTTACTGTTCTTACAATTTAGTGGTTTTTCTAAATAGACTTTGTGGATTGACATTTGAGGTAAAGGTCCCCATTCCCATAGTCATGGCAGTTATTGCTAATCAATCACAGAGCTTTTTTCTTGCTAAATCCAGAATTAGATTTTAGCATCCTTCTCTATGGCAGCCTCTGAGAGAACTTTGGTACCATTTTTGGGCTATTGTAGGATTGTTTAACCTTCAAAAATGACACATGTCAGAAGCATATCTAAGGGGCTTTCTCATCTTTGCAAATAAGTTTGCTGGCTACAATTTTCAAGCCATAGCACTATTTTGAAATTGTCTTGAAAGAGCAGGTGTCAATAGCTTGTACCACCTGCAAAGGTTCCTGAGCCATGAAATTGATTTGGCCACGGTCAATATTTAGGGGTGGGGAGAAGCCAATCTCTTGATGGTTACATTATCATCTAATTGAGGAACTCTACAAATAGTATTTTAGGGTTCTAAAATTAGTTACTTTTCTATTCAGGGTTCTGAGATTTTACATCAGGTTATGGCTCTAGTAGGACTGTATATATTCCAGAGTAACAGCTTTCTGATTTGTTTGCTTGGGTCACATCCAGAAACGCTCTGGTTCTGTGCTCAAAAATTGCTCCTGGGAGACCATATAGTATGCTGGTGATTGAACCCTGGTCCATAGCCCAATTGGTATTGCTATTGCTCTGGCCCCATCTTTCAGATTTCTTAGCCAAATAAGTATCGGCCTGGCAAGAGCAGTTTTTAAACCTATGGCTAAATGGATTCTTTCCACCTCGTGTTTTATTTTTGGGTCACACCTGGCAGCGCTCAGGGGTTACTCCTAGCTCTACGCTCAGAAATCACTCCTGGCAGGCTCGGGGGACCATAGAGGATGCCGGGATTCAAACCACCGTCCTTCTGCATGTAAGGCAAATGCCCTACCTCCATGCTATCTCTCCGGCCCCCCACTTCTTGTTTACACCTGATATACTATTACTCCAAATCAGTTCTTTGTTAACACAGGGTAGCTTGTTTCTGAAAAACTCTCATCAGTCTTATTTTTAATGATGGAGAATACTGATAATAGCTGAAAGGATATTTTGTAAATTGATGCCAGATAAATGTGTGCTGTTTGATAATATCCAAGTACTGAGTATCATCATGTAATCCCATATTTTGCTTCTCGGGTATGCATTTAAAGGCTTTCTTCCGTTGTTGAGCTTCAGCTTATTTACTGTGAAATGCCTGTAAAGCTGTGCTTTTCATTATGGTTGTGTCTGACCACATGGATCTGATTAGTCTTGGAAATGTGGCTTTTCCCAATTGAGATGAGTTGATGTTTAAAATAGTACCTTGGGTCTCAAAATACATGAAAAAAAGTTTGTAAACTGTCATTACCATCTTATATTGATGGCTTATTAAAATATTTCATTTATTTAATAAATGTGTTTTTTGTTTTGGGGCTACTCCTGGACGCACTCAAGCATTACTCCTGGCTCTGAACTTGGGTCATTCCTGTCAGTGTTCCATATAGGGAGCACAGGTGACCATGTGGAACCAGTGGGAAGCTGGGGATCAAACACGGGTCAGCCATGCAAGGACAAATGCCCCACCTGCTGTGCTATTGCTCCAGCCCCTGAAATAATTTAGATATATGGTACTATTAGACTGTATCACTAAAATGTCTATCACTTATTTTTGGGGTGTGTGTGGGAAATCTTCCACTTTTTGTTCAAGAGATTTAGGATCCCCACTGGAGATTCTGCAGTTTAGTACAAGAGTCTTGAGGATGTGGTACTGCTCACCCTGGGGCTCTTTAATGCTGAGGACATTCAGATCACCCCAGCAGTGATGGAGGTCTCAAGGACAACACTGGTGGTGCTTAGACAGAGTCAAACTGCTAGACTGTCTCTTGGCCTCTTTTTTGTTTATGGTGATGCTTAGGGGTTACTCATGGCTTTGTGTTAAGAAATCTCATAAGGGATGCTGGGGATTGAACCCAGGTTGGTCGTGGATCGGCTGCTTGCAAGGCAATGCCTTACCTCTGTGCTATCGCTCCGGCCTCTCTCCTGTCCTCTTTACCTGTTTTATGTGACTGCCTTGAACTATTTTTTTGGGGGGGGGAGGGGACACACCTGGTGGTGCTCAGGGTTTTCTCCTGGCTCTGCACTCAGAAATTACTCCTGACAGGCTCGGAGGATTTGATGGAATGCTGAGGGTTAGCCACATGCAAGGCAAACACCCTAGCATTGTGCTGTCCGCTCCAGTCCCACCATGAAGTTTTAAATGGCCTCTAAGTTTTTATTTTATCACTTGCATTAAATTGTTACTGAACTGTGCTGGTCCAGGGGTACTTTCTTCACCTTTTCACAATTTTATATCAGTAGCGCCCTGTATGACAATAATCACCTTATCTCCTGTCCCTGACTCTGAAGCATAGCGCCAAGAGACTCCTGTCATTGGTGGAAGATTAGCTGCTGAATGCATCACTGGAAAGTTCAGAGTCTGGTTTTTATAGTGAGTTGGGGTTATTTAGCTTGTTGAGCTTTTTTGATTCTATGAAATGGAGTAAGCAGTCCCTGCTATGCAGGATTGCTTAGAGAGTCAATAAGGCATTTGTCATAGGCCTATCCAGTAGTAAGCACATAAATATTATTCACTACTGTATTATTTTACTAGCTTGAGAGTGGATATTCCTGACTCTCATTTTGACTACTTCTGGATCCAGATCTCAAGCTAGCTAGCTTCAGGTGCCTACAAGATGCTTGGCAGTATAGAATGCTTTGAGGATGATGCTTGAGCTCAGGTTTTGCAAGTTGAGGGGCAGAGGTTGACCCTGGAGACCTTCAGACAGCTGGCCCATAGAAGCTCCTTGAACAATGTACTAACACTTTTCCCATCATTTCCTCCTCCTCATTCCCTGCTGTCTCATGGAGTAGGTTCTGGAAGCTTTATATAGGATCTTGGACTCTAGTGTTGACTCTTCTGGACATTTTGCTTGATGGAGATATTCACATTCCCATCTAACTAATAACAAAGATGATATCAGTACTCTGGGCTTTAAACTAGTTATGACTTTAGTTAATGAGATAGGATGTGGTCTCAGCATTTGTAGTATATTAGAGATGTTTAATTGTCCCCCTCCATCCCCTACAAGGTTTTTTATTTTGGGGGGTGGTGGTGATGGAGAGGTGGGCCACACCCAAAATTGCTCAGGACTTACTACTGGTGCTGAGTCAGAAATTACTTCTGCTGGGTGTGTGGGACCATATGGGATGCTGGGGACCCAACCTGTGTTGGCCTCTTGAAGGTAATCTACCTGCTGAACTATCACTCTGACTCACACCTACAGGTGGTTTGGGATTATTTGTGACCAGAGAGTTTAGTACAGAAGTTAAGATGCTTGCTTTGCATGCCACTGACCCTGCTTTATATATATTTAAATACTTTATTTTTCTTCTCTCTCCTCTCTTTTCACTTTTAGACACTTGTTTGCAATGTTGGAGTATCATGCATATCACTTTATCTCCTTTCAGTACCCATTTCTTATCCAACTGTTATTGCCATATTGGTCTCTTCTCTGCTCTAATTGCACTCCCATGCTCTTTGTGACAAGCTTCCTACCATTGACTGGTCCTCCTGGTCCTCGTCTCTTTTGTCTCTGGTTATTATTACCATACAATCTTTCATATACCACAAATGAGTGCAATCATTTCTTTGCCTACCGCTTTTCTTCTGACTCACATCGCTCAGCATAATATGCTTCATATCCATTCATGTATAAATAAATTCATGACTTTCTTTTTTTATGACTTCATTTTTCCCAACAGCTGCATAGTATTCCATTGTGTAAATATATCAGTTTCATCAACCACTCATCTGTTCTCCAAAACTTGGGTATTTCCAGATTCTGACTATTGTAAATAATACTGAGATGAACATAGGAATGCACAGGGCTTTTCTGCATTGTTTTGGCTTCCAGGATTCACTGGACCCTGGTTTGATCTCTGTAACACATGGTCTCCAGATCACCACCAAGAGTGAGGCACGCCGTCCAAGCTTAGAGTCCTAAATAACCCTGAGTTCCACTGAATATGGCCTGTCCCTTCTGCAGTCCCCCCAACCAAACCAAACCAAACCAAACAACCTAACAGTGTTGTAGTGAATAGTTCTTCCAAGTGGAGTAGTTACTCCTTCACCAGCATCTTAGAAAACAGGGAACATATGAGAGACAAACAACACTCCCTTCGTTGGCATGCTTGTGTCTACCTAAAGAACAGCTATCCAGGAGTTCCTTATCTGTGAGCTCAGAACTTGGGCAAGGGTGGCTGTTGTTGGGGAGGGACTCAGTGGGACAGATGGGAAATCCATCCCTCCTTAATTGTTTTTCAGATTCTGGATGGGGATGCTTCCTTCCCAGGGAACATTTGGCAGGGTGGACACATGCTCTTTCTCTGTGCGGGTGATAAGAATCTGGTATTTAGCTGTACATGCTTTTATGAGGTATAAACAAGGATGTTGAAGTTTTCAGGTTATTACTGGATGCTCAGTCTCCAGCTCAAGTCTGCCTTATGAGCCCAGGGGTGGGTTGACAGACAAGATCAGTGGAGTATGCCCATAGGGAAGACATGATACTACCAAGGGCTTTCTCCTTCTCTTAGCAGAGCCAAACTTTAGAGTGATTCTAAAAAGGAATAATCTTCTCCATGGCTTCCCAATCCCTCCCCCCAGCTTTCCTGTGCCTCTTGCCAAACAAAGAATGAAGGTAACCCATCCTTGCCCTGCCTTACTTTCATGCATATTACCAATGAGTCATTTCCATAGCTCCAAGGCAAACACCTTTCCAGGGAGGATGTGTTCATCCGCACCTGCCACTGCCGACAGCTGCTGTCTCCCTAAGCTGGCCCGTGGAGCTGGCGTTTTCCTCCTGGAGTGGTTTCTGGCTGTTATCTAGAAAGAATAAATACCTTCTCAGTTTGTCTTGTAGTGGGATGGATGGTTGGGGAAGGCCTAGGATGGGAATTGTTATTACTTGGCCTGGCTACCATGCTTTCCTGTTTGGTCAGCTCTTGCTGACCTTGGGCTTCATGTTTGGGGCTGTAGACACAGTTGATCTGCAAATCATCCTGGTTATTTTCCAATTCTTCAAATAACCACTTTTGCTTAGTTCAAGTTACTGAGCTTATCAGCTACCTTTATAAGTGCTTCTGACTCCAAGGCCAGTGACCTTTTCCCTCCCCTGTGAAGATGCATTCATCCACACTTAACTGGCTGGGCACATGTCGTGACTTATACTGCTTTGCTTGTACTTAGGGATCTCAAAGACTGACCTGAGTTCTGCAAAGGGTAGAGGCTAACTGGGTCTAACTTCAATTTCGTTCTTTATTTTGATTTTGAAATTGGGCCTAGCAGCCCTGGGAGCTACTTCTGACCCTTTTCTGTGGAGTTCGTTGCTTCTGGTGATGCTTTTGGGACCATGGAGTGTTGGTGGTGATTAAGTAGGCTGCATACAAGTTGGTCTTCATAACCCTTGTACTAGCTCTGTGGCCCCTAGGTAGATGCCTGTATTCTTTTATACTTGGCCACCATAGAGACACTTGGAAATAAGGTTAATATGCCATAGTGGTGATGAAATGGTGCCATGGCCTTAAAACTCAGCAAATGATATATTTTAAAAAGAAGTAGACCCCAACAACTTACGGTACAGCCTAGAAGTTTCTCAAGTTCTACTTGGGGGTAGCCTGGTGTTTGAGAGATTATCCCCAAATAAAGCCAATGAACAAGAATAAAGAAAAAAAATGCACTTAAAGTTACTTCTAAATTTTTTAGAAACTTTTCAGTTACATGGGATAAGGGTACGTAATTAATACCTATTTGCCTGCAGAGGGCCCATTTGCAAGGTGTAATGTGTGGTTTTTTTTTTACTGGTTTCTCAGTAGATAAAGAGAAGTAATGTCTCTGATGGAGGGAAAATATTTGTTTTCCATCATGGCTGTCTTAATTCCAGACCTTAGCAAACACACTTTCTTGCCCCTTGACTCTGCAAAGACTTCATCGTTTGGTCTACTCACATGTTCTTCTTGGTATTATTTTTGGCACCCAGGAAACATTTATGTAGGCAAGGGATGAATGTATGACTTGCTTCTTGGGAAGGGGGTGGGCTCTCTGAAGTCCCATTGGGAAGACAATCTTCGAATAATAAACCCACCGCACTGGGCTCTCAGTTCCTTTCTGTAAGAGCTGTTGTAAATCTGGAGTCATCAGTTCCCTGAGAGAAAGTTGCCAAGGTTTGTTTTCTTCTTTCTTTCTTGCCACACCTGTTAATTAGTTCCAGACACTAGCTAATCAGACAGCAGGCATGAAAGCTCAGGGGTGAGAAGGAAGGTCAAATCAGTTGTCTTTCTCCATGGAACCAAAACCCCTTTTTCGTTAGAAACACTTTGCAGCATCCGTTTTTCCTCGGTTAAATAACCCCATGATTCATTCCTGAGTGTGGGCTGCCCACAGCTGCAGAGTGTTTTGTCTCTGGTGATGTTAGATTTGTATTTACCCATTGGCAAGCATATGGTCACATAGATGTGAGGGGGCTAAAGTTGAGACAAAACAGGCCAAAGTCACTTCTTTATCATGGCAACTGTAGGCCCATATTTTTGTTGCTGGGGATACTTACTGTAATGTAGTCCTATACATCATAGTGTGGGAATGACAAAAATGATAAGAATAGCCACCACGAATGACCAGATAGCTATAATGAATAGCCAGAGGTCCTTCTTTTCTGTCCATTATTTCTCATCATCCTGGCATGAAGCTGAGCTAGGGTCTACATCTCATTTTGCATACAATAGTTTGAAAGCAATGGGATCAAGTCACATAATAATGGAGATTCCACCATTGCTTGGTGTTACAGTTTCTAAAAATGGTCTGCAAATTGGGAAACAAGGTAAGTTTCACCAAATAGTTTGTCTAATTGTGACATAGAATGAAGAGATAGAATGATTGTTTTACTGATTTTGACCCTTGAGTGTTCAGGAGCAACAGTAATGAGGAAGTTATCCTTTTAGGAGTCAGTACTGTCATCTCCTACTTGCTAGGGATCAGACTAAAGGATTCACACATTCAAGACATATGATCTAGCACTGAGTCACAGTGATGTTTTCTCTGTGCAGCTGAAGCTTGGGGAACTAGCAAAAGGGAATAAAGACCCTGTTAGGGTGGTTGCTTATTGGTAAATAGGATTATTTCAGTGGACAATCTGCATTTCTATACTTAGACCCAGGTCTACTTTATGTGTTAGCTGTTTCACCATGACATAATGTTATTAGTAACTATTAGTCTGCACATAGACCCTGCAGAGATTTGAGCAGTGTGGGAGCTGATTTTTGATGCTGGTGTTGACTGGCCCTTGACTAACCGGCTGAACAGTTGGACTTGACTGTGTTGTCCCTGATACTGTAAAGAGCACAGGAAAAGACTAAGGGACTCATAAAGATCTTGTAAATAGAAATTGAAGCATCTCATTGCTTTGCCAGGGACGAGCTATGTGTCCTTGGTCCCCCATTTTCTTCTCTATAACATGGTTGTTACTTCACGGTCAGTGGGAGAATTAAATACGAGTATAAGAATGGTATTGGTCCCTCTCAGATGTTAGAGTAAATGTCTTTTGATTTTGACTGCCTGGGTACCCTTTTACTATTTTTTTTTTTTTGTTAACAGCTCTTTGTGGGGCCGGCGAGGTAGCGCTAGAGATAAGATGTCTGCCTTGCAAGCCCTAGCCAAGTAAGGACTGCGGTTGGATCCCCGGCGTCCCATATGGTCCCCCCAAGCCAGGGGCAGTTTCTGAGCACTTAGCCAGGAGCATCAAATGGGTGTGGCCCGAAAAACCAAAACCAAAACCAAAACCAAACAAAACAAAAACCAAAAAAAACCCCAGCTCTTTGCTACTCCAGCTCTGAGACTTTCTATATGGGGACTTCTGCTGATCAAGAAACTTTGCTCAGAAACCTATTGAAGATCTTATGGCACATGGTCCAGACTGATCATTCATTTAACAGGAATTGGAGGAATTAATATTCTCTGAAAATATTTTATTTAAACACTGTGGTTACAAGGTTGTTTACAATACATTTTTTTTTACAGATAAAGTTGTTCATGATTGAGTTACAGTCACACAATGTACAAAAGCCTTCACCAGTGTGTATTTCCAGAATGCCACCAAAGTCCCTAGTTTCTTTGAATTTTTAATTCCTGATTTTCTCCAGAATTAAGCCTAGTGACTTAAGGATACCGTTAATTCATTCAGTTCCTGCCTGTGTCCCTGGGCTACTCTCATCCATGACCTTCAAAATCTGGATTGTTTGGCTGCTGATTGGATTCTTTGAGATGTTGAAGACCCTTTTACTATATTTTTTCTGCCTCTATTAATGAAAGAGAGACTCAGTCATTTTTCAATCAGAGGGTGCCAGTATAAAGGGGTAGGTACTATATCTTCCATGTTTGCTCCAGGCAGCCCTTTAATAATAGTTTTATTATTCCTTTGGTTTTCTTTTTCCTTCCTTCCTTCCTTCCTTCCTTCCTTCCTTCCTTCCTTCCTTCCTTCCTTCCTTCCTTCCTTCCTTCCTTCCTTCCTTCCTTCCTTCCTTCCTTCCTTCCTTCCTTCCTTCCTTCCTTCCTTCTTTCCTTCCTTTCCTTCTCTCTCTCTCTCTTTCTCTCTTTCTCTCTCTCTCTCTCTCTTTTTTTTGGCTCATTTATTTTGAGAATTTTATCCAAGAATTTGAGGACTTTTATTTTGGTGCCAGGGATAGCATCTCTGGAGGAGACATGCTGATAACATTTAGCCTTAACTGCTTCTCTTGATTTTATTTGTAAATGAGAATCCTAAGGATCTGTAAGGAAACCAGTAAAACTTAATTGAACAACATTTAGAGCCTGGATTTAAAAAATAATAAAATGAGTCCATAATGGTAAGATGCCCTAGAGGATAAGATTAATGCAAATCTGTGTGTTTGAGCATTTATTTTACCCTCTCCTAATCCTGCCTATCACACTGGAACCAGTTGTTGGACTGGAGGTTTGCAGAGTGTCTGAAGGCCTCTCTGCGCTTCTTTCTGTTCTCATGTCCCCTGCTCATAGTTTCTTTTTCTGGCATTGTTGGACAGCAAGTGTTCCAGACTAAATTAAAATCAATAAGAAGCAATTTCATTTGTTTTTAACTATGAAGACAAACGCTTCCAGCAGAGCACTGTACTTTCAAGTAAAGCTCAGAATGTTTTCCTTTTCCTTTTTTCCCCCCTTCTTCTTTCTGGCAGGTGCCCCAGATACATTAATTTTTCACTGTGAGACTTTGCTGATGTTGCACCGTTTTGATTTAAGGCTCGCTTACCATCATCATCTCTAAAACTGGGATATTTGGCATGTGAGACACTTTCACGTTTTATAGGATCGCAGCAATCAAATTGCCATTGGGCTTGTTCAGCCATCACATGGGAACTCTTTAGAAATATAGGCCCTTAGGGCTGGAGTAATAGCACAGCAGATAGGGCATTTGCCTTGTATGCAGTGGGTCCCTGGCATCCCATATGGTCCCCCAAGCCTGCCAGGAGTGATTTTTGAGTACAGAGCCAGGAGTAATCCTTGAGCGCCGCTGGGTATGACCAAAAAACCAAAACCAAAACAGAACAAATCACAAATAAAAATGCAATATAGACCCTTAGCCTTGACTCCCAACTAGTGGATCCAGAATCAACTTAATCTTACTCATAAGGTTCAACTCTTTTTTTTTTTTTTTTTTTTTGGTTTTTTGGGCCACACCCGGTAACGCTCAGGGGTTACTCCTGGCTATGCACTCAGAAGTTGCTCCTGGCTTGGGGGACCATATGGGACGCCAGGGGATCGAACCGTGGTCCGTCCAAGGCTAGCGCAGGCAAGGCAGGCACCTTACCTAGATTATTTTGTGGACTACTGAGTCAAGTCATTATCTTTATCTCCTTGTTCTTCAGAATCCGGTTTTTCCCTGTTGTCACCTCCCTTATACATATTCATTATAGAAAGGAGTAAAATTTTGGGGGTGTGGGGAACTTGGGTTCTCAAGAGTCTATTCCTAGCTCTGCCCAGAAGTGACCCCTGGTGGTAGTCAGGGAACCATCTGTGGAGCTGAGGTTTGAAAAGGGGTTGAGGGGGAAAATAAGGCAAGTATCTGGTTACAGCTAAGTAGTTAACAGTAATTACATTAGTTGCAATTATATGCCATGTTGGCATGTAGGGTTTTGGTGGCTTGTGAGAAAATGATCAGAATAACAACCAATGGTAGAATCATACTTTGAACGATTAAAGTTGTCTTTTTCTTTGCCTTGCTCTCAAATAAAACTTTATTGAGATCTTGTCATTTAGAGTAGCGTTAATGAAAGTTTCATGCATCTATTATTCCAACCACACACCCGCCATCAAAGTCCCAAAGGCTTCTCCCTGTTCAAACCCTATCAACCCCTAACTCAGTTCTGTGGACCAACTCTTTAGTGCTTTTGCCGTTGACCATTTGTTGCTCCCTTACTATTTATCTTTATTCTATTTATTCATTTATTTATTTACTTACTTGTGTTTTGGGGCGCTCAGCAGTTACTCCTGGCTCTGCGCTCAGAAATGGTTCCTGGCAGGCTCGGAGGACCATATGGGATGCAGGGGATCGAACCAGGTTGGTCCTGGGTCAGCTGGTGTGCAAGGCAAATGCCCTGCCACTCTGGCCCTACTATGTATCTTTACATTCTACACATGAGAGGATCAGTTTGTCTATATGCTCTTATTTTGTGATATTTCATTTCATGCATCATGATATCCACTGGTGCCATTATGAAGCAGTATGATTTGTTTTTCTTAAGATCATCATAATATTTCATTGTGTATAGGTACACAATGATCCATTTATTTTGACCCATTCATCTGTAGTTGGGAATTTGGGTGGTATTCTGACTATTATACTAAGTCCAATAATGGATATAGGTGTGCCTAGATCCTTTTGAATGAATGTTGTGTTTCGGAGGCAAATGCCAAGACATGATATTGCTGGATCATATTGGCAAAAATTTACATTTTTCTCAGGAAGCTTAATTCTTTTGATATAAGATGAAGATTTATCTTTTTCTTTGGCCCATGTCAGAATGTTCTTGAAAAAAACTTGCCTTCTCCAACTTGTTACTTAGGAAACTACCATGTGTCAGTTACTCTTACGTGTCTCTGGGACCTGTAAGTAGGTAAGTACAGGTGGGAACAGAAACTATGACACTGACTGGGCTTTAGAATTTTTAACAGATATTTTTGGTGAAGCCTCCTTGTCATGGGAGACCAAAGGAGATCCGAAATACGGCTTGTTTTGTGCTTAATTTTCATTTTTTGCTTTTCTTTGCTAGTATGGGTTTTGAATTAATTGCTACTTTGATTGCTTTCATTAGGCGATAGATTTCTCTGATTGAGCAGACCTTTCCATCCCAAAATATCTAGGATTTGAAACTTAAGGTCAGGAAGGACAACTTCTTTAGCAAGAAGATAAGAAAGGTGGTTGTCTTGGCAGCGGAAGCTTGCTAATTACACTGCCAGTCCTTGTATCTATTTATGATAGAGACACCGGGGACCCAATTAGCAGGTCATTTTCATAGAAGAGTTTGGGGATTGGACTCTGGTGTGTGCCGATGATATGGCAACCGGTAAGCACCTTCTCCATGCAGGGGAACCAGGCATGTTTTAGATCTTGCCTCGTGGGCTTGCCACAGGTCACACTAGGAGGGAACTCACACTGGGTTAGAACTGAACTTCTTCACTTTGCTTCATTTAATCTAATAGTTTCTGAAGTTGACTTCTCTGTAGGATCAATGGTACTAAAAAGTTGCTATACTGGAGAGAGGTGGCTTTCTGGGAGAAAGCTGACTGTAAGTGATGCCATCAGCAAACTGGAAAGAGGCACAGGCTTGGGTGGCTCAGTGGAATCTTCCCTCTGATCTGGATCTCCTGTCTGTTCTGTGGTATCCTCCTTGTTTGGAAGCAGTTACCGAGTTTGCTGTGGAGATGGCCTTGCTTAAAAGGACCCGGGGTTACCTTTGGCTCAGAATATTCCTCTTCACTGGTAAGGTTGCATATAAGCTCTTGCTTCCAGTCTGCTGCCCATAGGAGGACTGTGGAAGGAATAATGGCTCACCCCAAGAGCACCCTCAATAGAGAGGTTATCTCAGGCCAGACTCTGGCGAGGGGCCAGAAAGATTTTGACTCTTTTTTTTTGTCTTGCCTTGGGTAGAAAACCAGGACTTAAGATGACATTACACACAGTCTTTCAGTACCCATGGCAACTATCACCTTCCATTATTTTGTAACGTGGAAACAGCAAGCAAACAGACATGTTCTCTAAACAGGGGTTTTTATCAAGAATTTGTAGCATTTATTTTTGGTCCTTAAATTTTAATATCTGAGGCCCAGGGAGATAGCACAGCGGCGTTTGCCTTGCAAGCAGCCGATCCAGGACCAAAGGTGGTTGGTTCGAATCCCGGTGTCCCATATGGTCCCCCGTGCCTGCCAGGAGCTGTTTCTGAGCAGACAGCCAGGAGTAACCCCTGAGCACCGCCGGGTGTGACCCAAAAACAAAAAAAAAAAAAAAAAAAATTTTAATATCTGAAATATGGAAGCTAAAAATGAAATACCAGGAATTCCTTTATATCCTAACTCAGATCCCCAAATATTTAATTAATAAAACACTCACTGGGGCTGGAGTGACAGCACAGTAACTAGGGCATTTGCCTTGCATGTGATAGACCTGAGTTCAATCTCTGGCATCCCATATGGGTCCCCAGAGCCTACCAGGTGTGATTCCTGAGTGCAGAGTAACAACTGAGCACCTTCTGGTGTAGCCCCAAACCCCCCCAAACCAAAACCTACCAACCAAATAAACAAATGAAAGCATTTATTCTCTTACTTTCTCAGTCTCTTCACACACTGACACCTTTTTATGGGGGGAAGGGGGAGACCTGAAGGGAAATCTTTGTTTCTCAAAACTCACATAAGCCAAATAAGTTGTTAGTAACAAGAAACTAAAATTGCTAATAGTTTCACCATCTAATCCTTATTCTTAAACTGTGGAGTCAAGTAAATTAGTAACGGCATGTGGGGACTCTTCAAAAATTCGGTACCAGGAAGAAGGTTTTTGAATATATGACCAGCAAGCACAAATTAGCTTATAATCAAGGGCATATTGAATTCAAGTAAATTCTGGTGGTGCTAGCCAGTGTTTTGGGCAAAATAGGGTCATGAGTAAAGTTAGCCAAGAGGTTGGTTGCGTGTGTGTAGTTTCAAAGCTGCACTCCTTTAATTGTGTTGTGTTTGTGTTTTCTGATTGTTGTGTTTGCCAGGAGGTATAGTCCTCCACCTGGAACTCTCATATCTTTGCTTATGGTACTCGCCAGGGCCCTCACATTGAGTTGGATGTTTGCAAACTGGAAATCACCACTGTGGACTGCAGACAGTAGACCTCCCAGGAAGCTACATGCTTATACATGTGGGACAGCAGGGATTTTACCTTGTGGCAATGGGCTTGCAAGACAGGTGCACTAAGCCAATACAGTACTTTATTCCTCTGCGCTCCTGGAAATAAATCATTTGTTTATTGGGCTAAAGAGATAATACAGTAGGTAAAATGCTTGCCTTGCACATGGCTGAGCTGGGTTCGATTCTTGGCACCCTGTATACATGCCCCTGAGCCCTGCCAGGAGTGATCCATAAGTGCTTAGTCAATAGTAAGCCCTGAGTACTGCTGACTGTGGTCCCCTTCAAAAGCAACTAAAAAAACTCATTTTTTTTTCTTTGTGGCAGTGCTCAGGAGATGCTTCCTGGTGATTCTTGGCTTACAAATGTCCAAGAACAAGCTGCTACTTTGGCTCTACAATGATTATAGAGACCACATGGTGCCAGTGATTAAACTGGGCATGGACAAGACAAGTGTCTTAGCCCCTTTGTAATCTGTCTGGCCCCATCAATAATAGTCATAAAATTTTTTATTGTTGCTATATCATAGTCTTTGTTTTTGAACCATACCCACTGGTGTTCAGGGCTTATTCCTGGCTCTGCTCAGGAGGAATCACTCCTGGCAGGCTCAGGGGACCATATGGGATAGTGGGATTGAACCCGAGTTGGCTATTTGCAAGGCAAACGCCCTCCCTGCTGTGCTATTGCTCTGGCTCCAACCACAGCATATTCTTGACATGACTCTTTGATTGAAGTCCGTCTTTAATGAAATGCTTGACTTACTAGCTGTTTCCCTTTTGCAGTGCACAATTTCTTGCACTTCCATCTGCTCATTTATCAGTACTTGTTTAGGACCACTACAGAGAATTGGAGTTGCTAGGTCACTGGGTAATGGAAATGCAGGGTCTACATATTCTGTTCCAGCCTCTGGCTCTGAAGTATTCTAGGGTGAAAACCATCCTCTGTTTTCTCTGGCTTGTCGGCTTAGATTGCTTCTGTTGTATAGACTTTTCTGTTCTCTTTTTTTGGGGAGGTGGAATGGCAAGGATGGTAAGCTTGCAGTGTTACTTGTAGCTCAAGTGTACCTATATTCATGGTTGTCTCACCGTCTGTAACTGAACTGCCATGGAGAGTGGAAACAAGATAAGGAGGTGATGTGAAGGACAGTGAGGAGTGCAGAAAAGGTAGAAGCCTGTGGATGACAAGTTTGGAACTAGGTAGTAAAAGAATAATAAACTTCTATTTAGAATACTCATGTGAGCACTAATTAGTGAATCTAGTCTGTGAACTGGGTAGACAGATTTATTTGTATTTAGGCTTAGCCAATTTATATAGTTAGTCTGCTCTGAGTATGGGTTTCTAGGAGCATAATTTTCAAAGGGGAGATTGTCGAGTATAAATTGGTTCCTGAAAGGCCATTCTCAGTGCTTGTGAATTAGTGGTTCTCTACTGTGTTCCAGTTACAGAGAAGAATGTTTAGAAAATACTAGTTAAGGTGTTCTCTCTAGCATTCCCATGTTAGAAATGGGCATGTAGGGCCAGAGAGATAGCACAGTGGTGTTTGCCTTGTAAGCAGCTGATCCAGGACCTAAAGTGGTTGGTTCGAATCCCGGCGTCCCACATGGTCCCCCCTGCCTGCCAGGAGCTATTTCTGAGCAGATAGCCAGGAGTAACCCCTGAGCATAGCCAGGTGTGGCCCAAAAAACAAAAACAAAAACATGGGGCCCGGAGAGATAGCACAGCGGCGTTTGCCTTGCAAGCAGCCGATCCAGGACCGAAGGTGGTTGGTTCGAATCCCGGTATCCCCTATGGTCTCCCGTGCCTGCCAGGAGCTATTTCTGAGCAGACAGCCAGGAGTAACCCCTGAGCACTGCCGGGTGTGGCCCAAAAACCAAAAAAAAAAAGAAAACAAAAACAAAAGGACATGTAAATTTAAGAGCATGAATAAAATGTTGAACATGTCCAAGAAAGACAAGAGAGACTGCTTGGAGTTATAGTATGAGGCCCTAAACAAAATAAGGACTGAATTTTCCCTTTCTCTAGAACTGAGCTATACTGAGCAAGTGGAGACTGCAGCACACTTTTGGGGGGTTTATTATGTTGCAGACATAGCAGTGCTCTGAGTCTACTCCCAACACTGTGCTCTGTAGCTGGTCTCAGCAATGTTTGGACAACTACAGGGTGCTTGGGGTTAACTCAGAACTTCCAAATGTAAAGTGTGTGTGTGAGTTTGAGCGTGAGTGTGAGTGGGATATTACTGGTGGTTTGGTCAACATCCAGTGGTGCTCTAGGACTATTCTTTTTTTGTTTGTTTGTTTTGTTTTGTTTTTGGGTCACACCAGGCAGCACTCAGGGGTTACTGTTGGCTCTACACTCAGAAATTTCTTCTGGCAGGCTTGGGGAACCATATGGGACTCTGGGTTTCGAACCACTGTCCTTCTGCATGCAAAACAAACGCCCTACCTCCATGCTATCTCTTCAGTTTCTCTGGGACTATTCTTGACTTTATGCTTTTGAATGACCCTTGGTTGTGTTTTGGGGGTGCTGCTTGGGATCAAACTGGGGTCAACTGCATGCAAAGCATGCATTATCTCTGGCCGCATATTTTATTTTTAAAATACACTGTTCCCATTATTTTATTTTCATAGTAGTAATTGTAAGAACACTCAGTTTTGGGGAAAGGGAGTGGATCTGTTTATCACTGAAAAATCACTTTCACTAGTTATATCCTAGTAAAGCTAGAAAAGGAAAAAGAGGAAAATCATCTTCTTAGCCCACAGATGTCTGGTTAGGCCTGAGCTGTCCCATTGGGTAGACAGAACCAGCCCAGGTTCTGAATAGATCTAGCATGTCCTTTTTGTTAGTAGGACATCAGCCTCTTCTGGTGACTTACTAGAAATTCAGAATCTCAGCTCTCACTCTGCATCTGTACTGAAACTGAAGACCCCAAGTGATTTCTAGGCAGGTTGGAACTTGAGAAGCTTCAGGCTGGGACAAGTCAGAGCAGCTTGACTACATCTGTACACCCCCTCTTTGTGGCATTTCCTGGCCCCCTCATCAGCCAGTTATCTGTGAAATACTTCCGGGGAACTCTAACCTTCCTTCTGGTGCATTTCCTTGCTTAGCTAGGTAGAAATAATTAGATTATATAAAGGAAGAAGAAGGCCCCAATTTTCTACATAGTCAAAGCTGTTCATACATGGGTAGAAATGACTGTTTAAAGACCTAAAGTCTTTTCCTTGAAATGTATACACTCCTTTTCATAGCTAAACAGAATGAAATGGGTTTAAGAAATTAGAGATAGATGAATGCGGTTTTTATAATAACCAGTTGCATTGATTCCTCAGTTCTTGCACTCTTCATTTCCTTTCAGATAGAGGCATTTTTAATGAGAAAAAGGTAGGGGGAGGGCTGGTGAAACCAAAACACAGAAGAAAAATTCTGCTAGCTCTGTAGCTGTTTCTGGTTCTTTTTTTAAAGTGCTTGAAAAGTAATATTTTGTTGCTACTAAATCTAATTAATAGCTAGCTGGTACTCATCAAGATCTCATTTCTTTCAACCTTGAAGGCAATTGGAAAGATACACAGATCTGTGTATTATCACAGCAAACGAGTTCTCTTTTTTCCTTAATCACTTAGAGCTTTATCAGCGATGTAGGCAACAGATGGACAGCTGTGTTTAAAAAATAAAATGCATCTCAGGTGTTCACTGTGGCATGTAATGAATGTATATTGATTGATAGAATTACTTTAAAAAATATAATTTTGAAACCAGAATTTAAACTTTGAAACTAGGCATGGTGCTTGACTGAGTATCCATTGTAGTTTTTGGTATTTGGGGAGAAGCAAAAAGTCTTCGGAAGCCAGTTTTTCTGCCCAGTCCAGGACTAATCAGAGGGCCTTGAACCAAAATAAATATAAACACAAAGAGAGAATGAAAATACTTATCCGGGAGAGAGCACCGAGGAATTACAGTGCCAAGTGCTGCATTTCAGTCTGTGCAGGGTGCAGCTGTGGGCTGTTAGCTTCATGGGCATTTCTTCCATTCCAAGCAGACCAAGTATGAATTGACTTGGTGACTGCTGAGCTGATAGGCTCAAGTAAAGTAGGTCAGGCCTGAATTGTGACTATTAGGCATTGGGAGTCCAAGCAATGATTGCAAATGCTGCTGCTTTGAAGGACAATGGTGGCTTCTGTTGGCAACCCAAGCACCAGTTCTCTCCCATCCACCTCATTATTAATGCAGAGGCCCACTCAGACTGATGATTGTGTGTGTTAGGTAGAGTGTTACTCCGATGGGCAAATATTATTAAATATCCACTTTGTGCCAAGTCTTTGGAACAGCAGTGTAAGTATGCCTTATGAAAGGTTGAAATGGAAGGGCCATCAGCAGTGGAGATCTGTCATTGGCCTGTCCTTTAAACTATATTAATGTAATAATATGATAGTTCTTTCTCGTCTGACTCTTATCAATAAAGCATGACAGAAAGCTGCGGCCTGTTTGAGAAAAATAGTTTATAGGAAGAAACAGGCTTGGCCTGATCCAAGCATAGCTAAGGTCTGAATTGATAGACAATTCATTATAATTAGTTCACGGACCCCTTTTCCCCCGTTAAAGGTTCTTAATCTGTTGTGGGGAAACAGATTTACCGAAGTTTTACCGATCTGGATGGGAAAGTGAGAAAGCCTGTCTGTTTGCTTACAGATGTTTGTCATTTAGTCAAAACAGGCAGATGACATTCTAGGATTTTGGGTTTCCATCTGGACATGATGCCTGTGTCTGTATACAAAGCAGGGATAATCTCCCATTCTCTTGGACAGAAACGAGCCACATAAATGGGGGTTCTTTTCCGCTCTTCTGATGGGGGGAGCTTTGCCATCTGATCTTGAGGATGACCATTTGTTTCTGTCAGTAGATAGTAGGATGAGCACTGTTTTAGGTGCATTTTGTCATTCATTGACAATCTGACTTCGGCAGATTGGAGAAATGCGTAGTTCTACACGTTTATAGCTGCTCAAAAAAGTTATTTGAACTATACCAAAATAAGGGGTGGGGGTCCAGAGAGGTAGCACAGCGGTAGGGCATTTACTTTGTACTTAGCTGACCTAGAACGGACTGAGGTTCAATTTCCCAGTGTCCCATATGGTCCCCAAGCCAGGAGCGATTTCTGAGCATGTAGCCAGGAGTAACAACCCCTGAGCAACACCAGGTGTGACCCGAAATTAAAAAAAAAAAAGTTATTCGAACTAGAACTGTGAATTCAAGCTTGTCTTTTCTCTTTCCTTCCCTCCTTCCCTCCTTCCCTCCTTCCCTCCTTCCCTCCTTCCTTCCTTCCTTCCTTCCTTCCTTCCTTCCTTCCTTCCTTCCTTCCTTCCTTCCTTCCTTCCTTCCTTCCTTCCTTCCTTCCTTCCTTCCTTCCTTCCTTCCTTCCTTCCTTTTTAGGTTGTCTTTTTTTTGTTTTTGTTTTTGTTTTTTTGTTTTTTGGGTCACACCTGACAGTGCTCAGGGGTTACTCCTGGCTCCAGGCTCAGAAATTGCTCCTGGCAGGCTCCGGGGGACCATATGGGATGCCGGGATTCGAACCAATGACCTTCTGCATGAAAGGCAAACGCCTTACCTCCATGCTATCTCTCCGGCCCCAGGTTGTCTTTTCTTATTGTGGGCATGCCACCCTTAGAATTTGAGTGTTCTGCAGGATGTTTCAGCAAAGTTGAATTCCCAGGAAAGGATCTAGATATTAAATTTTAGATCTGGGAGGTGTCTCTTGTTAGCTGCTTGAGGAAAGATGTATTCTTATGGTTTGGTAGTTTGGTCCTATAGGGGCCTTGACCCTACTCTTAAAATGATCAATGATTTTTGTTAAAATAAGCTAGTGTGGGGGCCAGAGAGATAGCATGGAGATAAGGTGCTTGCCTTGCATGCAGAAGGTCGGTGGTTCGGATCGGCATCCCATATGGTCCCCCGAAACTGCCAGGAGTAATCCCTGTCGGGTGTGACCCAAAAACAAAAACAAACAAATGAAAAAGATGAAAATAAGCTAGTGTGGGCTACAGTCTGTACACTGCAGTTTTTGAATTCTAGATGAAGCAGTCATGAAGATGTCCAGATAGGAATGGATTGGGGTTGTGGAGTCTTTATTAGTTTTATTGGTTTGGGTAACTGGTTTGTAGAAAAAGCATACTTTACCTATTCACTTCATGGCAAAAGATTTGAAATATTTTCATAGTTCTATTGTTTGTTTTGGTGCCACATCTGACTTGTCTCAGGGCTTACTCCTGGTTCTGTGTTCAGGCATCATTCCTGGTGGTGCTTGAGGAAACAACACCATTAGAAACTGGATTAATCAAGGTGTTTAAATAAAGATATTAATAAAAGAAACTATGGATTGATATGTTAGTACCATTGTTGTTTATTTAGTAAGTTAACTAGGTTGGGTTTTTTTTGTCTTTTTTTGTCTTTTTTTTTTTTTTTTTTTTTTTTGCTGTGGTTTCATGCTGCTGAGGGAGGGGTTTCCTTGCCTTGGTACTTTGGAGACCACGTGGAATTTTAGGTTCCACCATACCTCCAGCCTCCTGAGCCAGCTTCTCAGTCTCAGCATACTTGTGTTCTTGAGCAACATTTTAAAATAGAAAATGGATCTGAAAAGAAAGCGTTTCTCTCCCTTCTCCCATTTAATGTATACTTGGCCCATCTTCAAGGCAAAACATATTTATGCAGAAGGGCAATTAGTTTTGAAAACAATTCTGAACAATCTCAATTTCTATTTAGTTTCAGCAAGCATTGAGAATGTATGCTTTCTATTGCAGTTTAAAACAATTCCCTTTCGGGCCTGAGAGATAGCATGGAGGTTGGGCATTTGCCTTGCATGCAGAAGGACAGTGGTTCGAATCCTGGTATCCCATATGATCCCCTGTGCCTGCCAGGAGCGATTTCTGAGCATTGAGCCAGGAGTAATCCCTGAGTGCTGCCGGGTGTGACCCAAAAACCACCACCACCACCAACAACAAAAAATCCCTTCCTCCATTGTTAGCAATGATGTTACAGTACCTATGCCTACATTTTTTGGGTGTAGGGGCTTGGGTCTTATCTAGAGATATTCCTGACTCTGCTTTGAATGATACCTTGGTGGTACTGGGGGATCTTATGCAGTGTAGGAAGTGGGATTGGCTGTATGCAAGGAAGGCATTTTAACTACTCTATTTTACTGGCTCCCGTGCTCGTACCTTTTTCATTTTTTGGTTGTGGTGTCCACTGAGGTTTAAATTCCTCTAGTTTAATGCTTGCTGGGTCTTCACTCTTTTACATGAGATCATCAGACACTTTACAGTTGTAGTGCTTACACCTACTTGACTATGGTGAACCTGGAAATTGCTCACGGCACTGAAGATCAGAGGCAGCTCAGGATTGTGCTTTTTGTGTATGGGACATTGGGGATTTGAACTTGTGACCATATGCTTGAAAGGTGGAGACTCTATGCTGTTGTACTATTCCTTTGTACTTTATATTGGTTTTAATAACTTGAGTCACAAAATATCTTAAAACAGAAAATGTTCTTAAACAGTTGTTTCTTTTGGAAATACAAAGATTCTTTGTGGTTGCCTCATCTTGAACCCCGTAAAACTACTCTCAGCTTTGATCTTGTATATGAGAATACCGAAGAGCCATATTAGTTGAAAAAGAAGCAGAATTTTTAAGTTCACGTTACTTTTCTTGTGAGTATGTGACAGTATACATATTTATAACAGGATTATTTTGCAAAAATTCTATCAGAACCAAAATCTTGCTTGAAGCAAAATCAAGCAAACCAAAACCTAAGACCAAATTTTACTGATTTTTCTAGTACTTGGAAATAGTACAGTGGGCTGGTACTTGCCTTGTACACTGCCGAATGTGTCCAATCCCAATCACCTCTTAGAGTTCCCTGAGCCCTGTCAAATGTGAGTAATTCCGGGCCCAGAGAGATAGCACAGCGGCGTTTGCCTTGCAAGCAGCCGATCCAGGACCAAAGGTGCTTGGTTCGAATCCTGGTGTCCCATATGGTCCCCCGTGCCTGCCAGGAGATATATCTGAGCAGACAGCCAGGAGTAGCCCCTGAGCACCGCCGGGGGTGGCCCAAAAACCAAAAACCAAAAAAAAAAAAAAAGTGAGTAATTCCTGAGCACAGAGCCAAGAGTAAGGCCTGAGCAACAGCCAGTTATGGCCCCAAGACAAACCAAATAAATA